>NW_007743726.1:17594-18267 GCF_000696425.1 Galeopterus variegatus | reverse complement strand
CTCCTTCAAAAAAACATGATGAGAGAGCCATTACTAATATTTTTAAAATAAGGAAATTGAAGCTCAAACAGATTAAGTAAGATTAATTGCTACAGGTTTATTAATCCAGTAATTCTAAAAATCAAATAACTTATCTGTTTCTAAAGCCTTTGTTTTTTCTCATTATTAACATTTTAAATTGAATCTTACAGGTACGTTATTAGATTAATCATAAGCAATTTATGATGCACTATCATCATTAATAAATGAATGGTGCTTATCTTAAAGGCATTTATTTATATAATGTAATGAATCTTTCAAACTCGCCTAAACCAAGAACTACAGCATCACCATTACTATGCATCTGTGGGTCTCTCCATTCCCATTTCCCTCTCCTTTCATCCTAGACTTAATCACTTTTCCAGAGTCCGGACAAGAGCTGACCTTGCAAGCAGACCTTTCTCAGCACAGTTTTCTCAGNATAATAAAAAATAAAAAAATAATAGAGACTTCAAACAACAAAAATCATATACTCTTGTTCATTCTCCATGTCTAAGACATTCTGCTATCATGTATGCTCAAGGACACAGGTTGACAAGAGCTGATAATGACACACAAAGCAGAGGGATAGAAATTTGGTGAATTATTCACTGGATCTTAAAGTTTTCATTCAGAGATGACCTGTGGAAATTCA
>NW_007743726.1:0-16148 GCF_000696425.1 Galeopterus variegatus | reverse complement strand
CTTAAAGCTACTTTATATAAACACATTTTCTAGAAGTCACTTGTGATAAATGCAGTGGACCTTAAGATGTTAGATCAGGTCTCTGAAATGTATGAAACAGGAAGAAGGGGAAACGAGCAAAACTGAGAGAACAGAGTAAAGGTGTCAGGTCACAGTCTAGCATTGTTATTTACCTACCTAGAATTAATGACTGATATGATAGAAGGAGACAAAGAATCTCAAGTCTATAAAATGCAATATTTTTAAGGATGTATTTTTATAACTTATAAATATAGTATAGCCCTATTATTTTCTAATGCTAGAAAACAGGATCAATTATCTGTATGCTTCTACTAAAGTCATGTCAAAGTGAGCCATGTCTATATGGAGACATACTCATGGTGGAATGAAAATAAACAGGGTTTTAGGAAGTTGTGATTCTTTCAGATATATAAAAATTTTTAAATGCTTTCCATCATAGCATATGTTATTTTATTTGCTTGAGCTAACTTGTTCTACCTTATATCACCATATCCGTTTCTCCACCTATCCTACGCTTAATCAAGATTCAACTCAAAATCATTAAAAAAAAAAACCTATCAGAGTTAATTCAAGAATGATTTAGTTACATATTTTGACTTTCCATAAAATTCTGTGAATGCCACCTAGACAGATATATGGGTTTTCTTGTTTGCACCCCTCACTTTGCTGTAAAATCTTTAAATGATGTGTCCATTTTCTATCAGTGTTGTAACAACCACCACAGAGTACATAGTTTAAAACAACACAAATTTATTATCTCATAGTTCTGTGAGATATGTCTCACTGGCTTAAAATCAAGGTGTGGACAGGGCTGTATTTCTCTCCCTAGGTTCCAGGAAGAATGTCTTTTCTTATCTTTTCCAGCTTCTCATTCCTTGCCTCATGGTCTGTGCACCATCTTCGAAGATACTAACAACACTCACTTCTTCCATAGTCACATTTCCTTCTGACTCTGAGCTCCACTGTTTACTCTTTTACTTTTAAAACCTCTAGTGATTGCATTGAGCCTTCCAGTATATTTCAGAATAATCTTTTAAGGTCAGCTGAATGACTAAAATAATTTTATGTCCAATCCTAATTCTCCTTTGCCATGTAATGTAACATATTCCCAGGTTCTAAGAAATAGAAAACAAACATCTTTATGGTGATATTATTCTGTGTACCTCATGAAGCATAACAAATTACCTGGAGTGTGTCACGAACTTAATAAATATGCCATTGAAACAATCAAGTTTCAGGACATATTTATCTGGTTCTATTCAGAACCTTGGACAGCAAAGGGGATATTAAGTTTTTGAGCATCTGAAAGAGTTGGAGACATTTTTATGTGGACAATAACCAGGTCTAGTCGACTAATCAATTAGTTTAGCACAAGAATCTATTGTTAAACCACTCAGATAACAGATGAGGAAACTTTGTCCCAGACAGGGGCAGTGATTTTGTCTATGTCCTTCATGGAAATAAGGAGATTGCTCTGTTTCTCCACTATGTGTCATATTTTGTAACTTGCACAATACAAAAAAGCTGCTTGAGCTCTGAAGATTCAGGGTATCTCATGAAAAATATTTTTTTCAGCTTCTTATGACATTTTTTTAGGCATACAATTATGAAACTTGACCAGGGTACCAATTTCAGGGAGAAATTCTATGCATTTTACCCTCACATTTTTATTTGATTAAATCTAGTGAATAAGTTAAGGAAAGAGGAATATGGCCTACCATATAATTGACAGAATTATAATTAAGATTATTCTTTCAAATTCAATTTTTTAGTTTGAGGAAATAAATCTCCCTGAGGAAGTGCCCCACATTGTTGCCATATCTAAAGTATATCTGGTTACACTCAGTTAAGGCATTATAATTTAATTCATGATAAAATCCTAAAGTCCTTAGGCAAAAATAATAATTAAAATAATAAATAAGATCCTAAAGTTCTTAGGCAAAAATTTTAACCAAACAAAGCAATAAAGAAAAAGAAAATAATAGGTTGCTGATGGGATTAGGATAGTGCCTGGTTTCCATTCTTCACACTTTTACCCTAAGTTATAGCAAAAACCTATTGACACATTAATCTTATCTTCTGTATTTCACGACAAGGACCAAAACTCTCAGGTGAGTGTTACTCTTAGTCTTCCAAAATTAACAGGTGTGTTTGATGTTTTCATATAGAATAACAAGTGGGCCTGTAAAATAATGCATGGTCACGTCTTTTAATTTTTTGCAAAAAACATATGCTTATGAATAAATGATAAATTCAAATTTGTTATAATGTACACATGTAGAGACTACTATATTTAACATTATTTTCAACTTCCATAGTTTGTAATGTGATATAGAGATTCAGACAAATGTGACATTAGAAGAATCTGTAAGGAAGAATACATATGCTTTGGCTCTAGATTCTTAAAATCTTATTTTGTAAGAATTAAGAGGTATTTCTTGAAGCAGTGTGCAAATTTCTGCATTTCATAGTATTTAAAACAGAAAATAAAGCCCCAAAACTATAAATTTTTGAGAGAAAAAGTTCTACATTCTAGAATTCTAGTTTGAGGATTCTTTATTTCTCTATAATTCTGCTTAAAATAGTTATCTTAATTAATTAATTAAATACAAGATATTAATGTCAAATTATGAGACAACAGAGCAATTGTACATGGGGCATTCCTGTTTTCATGCCCTTAATTTAAACTACTATCATTTCTCCCTTGCATTATGCCAAAGCTGTTTATCTCATCTACAATGTTATTTTCTCCATCAGTCCTCACACAAATCCATTCTCTTCACTATAGTGAGTCATCTGTTTTAGAATAAAGGGGATCATGTTGTTACTCTTTTTCCCCCACTCTGCCCCTGTTTTAAAAACTTGTTTGGCTTCACTTAGAATTAAGACTAAAACTACTATCATTAGCCAAGAAACCTTGATTCTTACATACCTCCTCAGTTTCATTAGCATTTGATATATACTGGCCTTCATTCAGATTTGCTGTAGACTGAATATTTGTGTCCCCCCAAAATGCACATGTTCAAACATAACCCACAAGCTCATGGTATTAGGAGATGGGGCTTTCGGAGGTGATTGGGTCATAAGCACATAGTCCTCACAAGTGGGATTAACACCCTTACACAATAGGCCCCAGAGAGCTGCCTTTTTCCTTCATCCATGTGAGGCTACAGAGAAATGATGTCTGGCAATGAACCAAGAAGCAGGCCCTCACCAAACACTGAATTTGCCAGTGCCTTGATTTTGAACTTCCCAGCCTCTAGAACTATGAGAAATAAATTTCTGTTGCTTAGTTGGTACCCAGTTTATGGTATTTTGTTATAGCAGCCTAAACAGAGTAAAACAAGACTCTTGATCGTACCTTGCTTACTGCTCAGGGAGCCTTACATATTATTCTATCTGAAAGAAACTCCTTGCCCCAACACCTTTTGTAGTACCTGGTATATAGTGGGAACCCTATAAAAGGATGCTGAAAGAATAAATAATTAAACAAATAAATAGTGACCAAAATAAATTATTATATTAGTGTATTATATATGCATTACAGAGATGCAATGATTTATAGAAAAGTATGTTTCTCTTTCTAAAGCAATTATGATTATGTCATAAATCAGAATAATCATAGTAGGTCAATTAGTCAGTTTCGAGGTAGAAGCTTATTTTACATTATCCTTATTCCCTTACCTTTTAAGCAAAATCAATTGAAAATAACTAAATAAGCCAAATGTTCATACTTGGCAATAAATGCCAAATTCTTAAAAATCTTTTTCTTAAATTTCTAGTTATTGTTATTAGCAATTCCATCATTGTCCAGTAGTTACTTCCATTAATCTTCTTTAGTGATGTGATAAGGCTAGTAAAAAGATCCAGAATTAGAGTTTGTTGGCAAGAGTATTTGCATAAGGTATCTTTTAACGTTAAGCTGTGGTTTGAATGTTTGTTTCATCTCCAGAATTTATGTTGAAACTTATACCCCAATGCAATATTATAAGAAATGGGGCCTTTGAAAGGTGATTAAGTTATAAGGGATCTGCCCTCATGGATGGGATTAGTATCATATAAAAAAATCTGGAGGCAACTACCTAGGCCCTTTTGCCCTTCCATTATGTGAAAACACAGCGTTTATCTGTTCTGGAGGATACAGGAACAAGGTAACCTCTTAGAAGCTGAAATCAGGCTTTTACCAGACAGCAAACCTGCCAGTGCCTAGATCTTGGACTTACAATCTCTAGAACTGTGAGAAATAAATTTCCATTCTTTATAAATTACCCAGTCTCTGGTATTTTATTATAGCAACAAAAATGACTAAGACACATAGTATGTGTATTATATTCAGAAAATTTTAAATGAATTTTCAGTGAATGAAAGCTACTTTTCATATTGTTTTTAATATGTAATTTAGCATGTCTCTGTATTTTTTTTTTTTGTTTATGCCAGGAAATGAAGTAGTTAATATTACACAAAAACCACAAACAGAAACACATCATGATTATCTTCAAATGTCACTTTTTTGGTGGCCTGCTTTCAATTTTAAACTGGCTGGAGAAAGGTGCTGCTGCTGTCACATTTAATGGATCCAGGGAGCTCTCAGTAATGAATACATTGTGCACACAGTGGCCCAAATCCAGTGTCAGTAGTTCACTGGACAACATTCCTTCTAGTTTTCTAAGAATATATTTCACTTTCTATTATCAGATGAACTCCCATGGAGTTGATATTTAATAAATGCAAGACTAAGGTACTAGTTTGAAATTTAGAGAATGAATTGAAAGACTTTTCAAACTTCTTTATGATCGGGAAGAAAATTGGATGGCATCTCATTGAAAATGCTCCTTATCTGATGACAGAAGGAAGTTTTAGAGGTATGGAAATGTGTGTGTGTGTCTGTGCGTGTGTGTGTCTCTGGGAATGTTTATATTATAAAAATGCACTCTGGGAACTTTTAAAAAATAATTCTATCCTAAATCCTTCTTGTATCAAGGGCGGTTAAAAGTACGTGTAAGATTACCTTTTTTAAATAGACCCTGTAAATGTAGAGTTAGAAATATGAAGTGACTGGATCCAGAAAAATACTTATTGTTTTATGGAATTTAAATTAGTTAAGGGGAGGCAGATAACAAGAGCTGAGCAAGTGCAGAGAGAGAGAGAGAGAGAGAGAGAGAGAAGGTAATTTATAAATGAATGAAATTTATTTCTTACAGTTTTGGAAGCTGGGAAGACCAAAGTACAGGGAACATTTGGTAAGGCCCTTCTTCATGGTGGGGGCTCTGTACAGAGTCCCATAGTGACCATGATGACTAGGACATCACATGTGGAGAACGGCAAGAACTCTGAAACATGTTCACTCACTCTCCTTATAAAGCCACTAGTGCCACTCATAACAATCCACTAAATCATTAACCCATTAGTCCACAAATGGGCTAATCCATTCCCAAGGGCATATTTGTCACAATCCAATCACCACATAAAAGCTCCACCTTTCCACACTGCCTCAGTGTGATCTCTCCCCGTTAACAGTTACAATGGGGATCAAGCTTCAATGAGTTTGGGGGGAATATTCAATCCACAGTACCTTTTAGTTGTGCTGGTTGTTTTATTATATTGTTAGATCAGTAGGACCTGAAGGTGGGGTTGGTGGTCTTGCTCCTTACTCTTACCTTCCTATAATCACTGCCAGTCTTCTTAAAAACAAAACAATAACAAAAACAAAAACGCTTTTATCTTCAATCTGTCTAAATTAATTTTTTCTTTATTCTCTCTTAAACCTGCCCCACTTTCATCCTCAACAATGCATCACAACTGTTCCTGTCAAGGTCACCAATAAGTGCCACATTGCTAATTCAATATTCAGTTCTTACGGATAACCTTGTTTGACCAGACCAGACTCATCTGATCAGTTTCTCCTTGAGATGCCTTCTTTATTTGATTTCTAGTAAACCACTCTCTGTTGGTTTTCCTCTTAGTAACTGTCTCCATATATCAACATCCTTGCTGATTCTTCCTCATCTTCCTGGACTCTTAAGATCAGTATTTGTGTTTTTGTTTTTCTTGTTTGTTTTTTTTGTAGCTCAGTTGTAACTACATTTACTTCTTTGAAGATGTTGGTCATTCAACCTTTCCTGATGATCAGAACAAATATATTGATAATAAACCTTAAATCCTATTGTTGTGTCTTCTTTATGTCCAACACACCTTCAAACCTTGCTGACTGTACCTTCAAAATACATCCACAGGTCAACCAATTTTGCCACCTCTGTCATGAACACTTGGTCTAAGCAACCTTTATTTTCTGTCTGGAGCATTATAATAATTTTCTCACTGCTCACTCTGATTTTGACTATCTATTCTCAACAAAAGGGCCAAACTAATTTTAAGACTTAAGTGAAATCATATATTCCTCTGCTTCAAACACTCCAATAGCTTTCTTTCTCACTCAGAAAAAAAAGACAGTGTCCTTACAGTTGACTCCAAAGCCTTGCACAGTCTGGTTTCCCCCATCACCTCTCTGGTCATATCTCCTACTCTTCTCCCTCACTCAACATTCCAACCACCATGGTCTGATTTCTACTGTTATCTTCACACACACCAGGCATGCTCCCGTCTCTGGGTCCTTCACTCACTGTCCCCTCCGTCTTCAATGATCTGCCCCTAAAAATGGCTTTTCCCCTCATCCCCTTCAAAACTTTGTTCAATAGTCAACTTCCCAATAAGTTTTTTTTTTACACTTCCTATTTAAAACTGTATTTTCCTAAGTACTCCCTTTCCTCTTTTCATGCTTTATTTTTTCATATAATCCTTTTCATATACTAATATACTACATCATTTTCTTATTGCTTCAGATTATTTTTTCTCCCCAACATAAAGCAAACTGAACAAGGATGAGCATTTTTGCCTGATTTGTTGTCTGCTGTATTCACAACACCTAGAACAGGGCTTGGCACCTAAGAAACACTTAATACTATTTGTATAAAACTATGTAAGCTGTGTAACTGGAACATAATGATACCTTTGTTATGTATATTATATATAAATATACAATGTGAGTAGAGGAGAGTAGGTAGTATTGGTAAGGTGTTTGGGACACAAAAGTCACTCAATAAATGTTAGCTATCACTATTAGAAACCTGATGTGTGCATAGCAAATGCTTGCTATACTTGCTATACTTGAATAAATGGATAAATAAAAATACTGAACATAATACATTATTAGTATTTGTTTAAAGTACTCTAGTGTTTTTTTCCCCCACCCCTATGGAGATATCACGAGAATTGCATTCCATGTATCCAGCAGTCCAAGAGTAGATGAATCCTGGATATAACCACATAAAATATGGATGACTCTGTTAACAGTGTTCTTTTAATACATTATCTAACTCTAAGCCTGAACAGCTCTTGTCAATATTCCAATAGTTCAATAAAGACACTTAATAAACTCAGACTAGCTGAACAGTCTTCACTGAGCAATTCTATTTGGTCATCCCTGATGGGCAGTAGAGGATTCTACAAGACTAAGGAAAATTAGTGGGATGAACAGGACCACTGATCTCAGGAACAGCCACTGCAGTGAGATCCACCAGCATTAGGAACAAATACCCTAAACAGCAGATAATAATAGAGACAAGTAGGGAAGGCAGAAAACACACCTGAAGAAAGCAAGGATTCAGTTTGAGTTTTCTACACAGACTTTTCCAAATGACTCACTATCAAGGGATAAACACTAATTGAATCTCTAAAAATTACATGTGTAAAATTTACATAGACACTGTCTTCCCAACAGAATGCAAAAAGGTATTCTGTGGGTAATATCTCCATACCACATGTATGCATTGATTGCTTTTGTCCCTACATCACTGAGCAGTGTCATGTAAATCAAACTTTCATTAAATGTTTTAAATTGTTATGTGAAATCCAGCTATTATGCAAAACCTCACCAACTTGACCCTATATTGTTAAAAGAGGCATTTTATCTCTCAAACTATTTTTTATTCAATGCTTATTTATTTCAATAACCAGTAATTGGTTCATTAGGCCAGGTGCTGAAGGAAACAAAAGTAGATGAGACAGCTTCTTTCTTCAGGATTTTATAATGTAAACATGAAAATAAACATTATATGGCATGTCACAAGACATGCACAAGAAGAATTGACATTGATTTTGGTTGGGTATTATCAATACCAACATTAAAGAATAATGAATAAATCAGTATCAAGGAATAAGTTGAGTCTGAGTAAAATTCGGTAGGATAAGATTTTGTTAAGATTTTGACATGATATAATAGCACAGCATGTGGTTATTTCATATGGAGCTGAGATAACAGATTTGGTTTCAGTTTTGCCACTTAATAGTTGTACCACAGTGAGAAAGCAACTTAACATTTCTGTGTCTCTATAGTTTCCTTATCTTCAAACTAGGCATAACAATAATAAAATTATATGTGATTATTTATATAATCACAAGGGCCTTATGGAGTACTTGTGAAGATTAAATAAAATAATCTATATCAAAAGCTTAGTTAATTAATGCTAAGTAAATGTGAGTGGTTATTATTGACTGCTATTTACACATAAAATATTGACCTGATTCATAATTTCAAGAAACTTTTGTTGAAAAGGTAGCTATAAAATATGTAGGAACATTACTTAATAGTATATAAGAAGGTACCGAATGCAATCAATGACAAAAACTGAGCAATACAAGCAATCAAGCAATAGCTTGGGAGAAGAGGCAGGAGGTATGATTGCTGCTACCTGGAGTTCTATGAGGAAGATGAGCTTATAAATAAGTCTTGAATAGATGGCGAATGAGAAAGGGGTAACAGAGGAGGTGAAAGGAGGATAAGAGAGGAGGAGAGGACAAAGAGGGAAGGCACAATAAGAAAAACAAAATGCCAGTTTGAAACAATATAGAGAGAAGGCCATGAAAATTTCCCATCCCAGTAATGGAAACCAATACAGTACAAATAAGCATTTGGTATACATTGAGAAATTCTGGGAAATGATATGGCTAGGCAAAGTGAGAATGTATCACAATGGGCCAAGAAAGCTGGAATGTGAACATAATCAAGTAGCCAGCGGAAGAACTGTTGGGAAAGACTTGAAAAAGTACTGTTTTAGGAAATCTAGATTAGCTAATTTATTAAGAATAGATGGGAGAGTGAAGCTGAATCCCTTAAGGGAGTTAAGCTGTGGTAGCAAACGGCCTCTTAGATCCAAGTGAAAAAGGTGTTTATTTCTCTCCCATGGTGCATATCCATCATGGGTAGGTGGGAGCAGGGGAAGGGAAGATTCACTCCACTCACGGACCATCTTTTATAACTTAACCGTCTATAATACAAGCTTTATTAGTTGTTTGGGCAGAAAAGAGATGGATTGCCCATCAACCAACAATAATACATCAATCTTGCTCACATTTCACTGCTCAGAGATAGTTACATAATCCTGCTTAATAGCTAAATGTTCAAACAATTCAGCCCAACAAATTGAATATTTACCGATTGTTACTGCTTCTTACAGATGCAATGTAATAAAGGACTGAAAATTTTATTTATTTATTCATTTATTCCAGAAATGCATGTGAGCTCCAAATATGAAATAGGCTACACAATTTCAATAACAAACAATAACCAACATGACAAATACAGTTCCTACCTTCACAGTCCCTATATTCAAGGAGTTTAACATCTAATTGCAATTTTCATTGAAGAATCTAGAATCAAAATCTCAGGAAAGGGGAGTGAATGTTGGCAGAAAATGCCAAGAGAAGTTCAAGGCATTTTTTCACAGATGCCCTTGCACTGCCCCCTATCTTGTCAGTCACTGTGCTCTGAAGTGCTTCTCTGGTCACCTTTTATCTTCTACTCATACCAGCTGCCCTCAGGACCTTTCTTTCCTTTGTCTTTTTTTCAGAGTTTTTAGCCATTCTGCCCACCTGAGCTCACTCTTAGCTCCAATCCTGTGACTCAGACGGAGTCACTCAGCATTGTTCAGTACCCAGGGCAACTGAATTAGGGCAAGGACAACTGAAATTGCTTTGCCCTCAACAGCAGGTGGGCTCTGATATAAGCCATATGCCTAGAATCCTGCAGTGTTGGAGGGTGAGAACTAAGACTTCTGCGTATACCTAACTGGTCTGTCTTCACCCCATTGTTATGGACTGAATTATGTTCCTCCAAAATTCCTGTGTTGAACCTCCTAGCCCCAGTAACTCAGAATGTGACTATATTTGGAGATAGGACCTTTGAAGTGATAGCTAGGTTAAAATGAGGCCTTTCAGGTGGATTTTTATCCAATCTGACTGGTGTTCTTATAATAAGAAAAGATTAGTACACACAGACATCAGGGGTATGCCTGTACAGAGGGATGACCATGTGAAAACTCAGCAAGATGGTGGCCATCTGCCAGCCAAGGAGAGAACTCAGAAGAAACCAACCCTGCCAGCACCTTGATCTTGGGTTATTCCAGTCCCCAAAACTGTGAGAAAATAAATTTCTGTTATGTAAGACATCCTGGCTGTGGTATTTGATTACAGCATAGCTAGTAAACTAATAGATTTTGTGTCTTTGTTCCTGATTAATATTTCAATCCCATGGTAGAACAATGACAACCTACCTAATCTTTGCCACGTTTCACCAATAATTTTTTGTTTTAAGAATATAAACTAAGTGAATTTTACATAGTTTTCCTTATTGTAATTTATTAATGCTATTTCTACTCTTCCTAGTCCCAATAGTATCACACGCAGACAAATGTTACTAAATATGTAACATTTTCACCTTTTGATGTACCACAAAAGGACATAAATGTGTCATATGCTTTGCCTCATTTGAACTCACAATAACCCCAAGAGTATCCACAGGTAGTATCCTTTTTTCCATTTTATAGATGAGGAAAGATGACTTAGAGAGATTAAGAAACTTAAAGTTGGTCACATAAATGGTAATGAAGGAGCTCATACAATGAACACCGTGACACGTTAGGGAACAATGATGATGAAAGCAGCGGACAGAGTGCTCAGTGTGACAATGGTTTACCTAAATCCTTTACATTAAATAGTTTAATACAACACTCCTATAAGGCAAATACTCTAAGAGCCACCTGTTGCAGATGAGAGAATTTATGCAAAGAGAGAGTAAGTCATTGCTGTAGGTACATAGCTACAGAGTTTTGAAACCAGGATTCAGATCTAGGCAGTCCAGCTCCAAAATGTGTACTTTAAAAAGCCACACTGCATTGCTTCTATAAGACAGGAGCAGGTGTAAAAGGATATGGTGATGTCTGCTGATGGTAGCTGTAAAAATCAGGCAATGGCTTCTGCTTTGTATATTTTTAAAAAACTGGATGGAAATCACAACCGCCCAGTACATGCTATTTTGTTACCTTTGAATACTTTAATATCTAGCCTTACGTGATGGAGGTTATTAAACAACACGTACGATCTCCAATGCTGCACAGGGATTGCTATATACATCTTAAATCAGAATACCAAATCAATACTCTTCACAGTTTTTCTAAAATTTCCTTATGCTCCTCAAGTTTCTTAACATGAAAACTCAAAATTCTTACTGAAAACATTTTCTGAGCTTGTCTACAACAAATTCTTTCTAAATTTTTATTTATGTTTTAGATTTTCAATTGACAAATAATAATTGTATATATTATATATTTATGGGGTACAATGTGATGTTTTGATATGTTTTTCATTGTGTAATGATTAAATCATACTAGTTAAATTCATCACCTCACAAAGATAATGTTTTATGGTGAAAACATTTAAAATCTACTCTTTTAGCAATTTTGAAGTATGCGATGCATTATTATTTATAATAGTCACTATTCTGTGCAGTAACTCACTAAATTTTATTCCTCTTCTCTAATCGACACTTGTACCCTTTGACTAACATCTCTGCTTTTCCTGTCCGACCCCCTCTCCTAACCTCTGGTAACCAAAATTCAAATCTCTCCCTCTATGGCTCATTGCAGCATTACCCGTTCCAAATCATTAAGCAGATATTCTATTTGTATTTTCCCAAAACACATATGCTGTACATGATTCTATCATTATATAAATCACATCATATTAATTATCTCCCTCATATTTATAAGAGAAAGCAGGGACCGCCTTATTTTTGTCTCCCTACTATTTTTTTTTTACATAGTTTGGTATTCAATAAAATGTTAACTAATGTTTCCTAAAGAGTTGAAAATATGCACAAGAGAAAGAGTGACAGTATATACAGTTGATACGTAGTTAGAAAAAAGGAAATTGGAGGGGATAGAAAGTGACAAAGAGGACCTTGCTTAATTATCAGAAAATATCCAAATTTGTTTATTATAGGGTATGACTCTTTATGAAAATATAAACAACAGTGGGACAATTTTGAAATCACTTAATAGAAAAAGGTAGACTATTCACCAGAAGATGGAGTAGAAGTTCTATATGCAGACACACAGAAAAGGTCAATACAAAGAACCTCTGAGAGAAAGTTGCAGGAAGTGTAGATCAATAATGCTGTTTGCTGAAATGCTAGAAAATTATAGGATTTGTCCAAGGAAGCAGTTATTGGAGGCCTTAGAGATGCAGTTTCAGTAGAGTTGTGAGAAAAACCAAATTACAGAGCTTAAGAGAATTGGTGAAGAAGTGGTGGTAACAGGTACAGAGATTGGACAGGAAAAGACTCAACGAAGAAAAGCCATTCCATTAGGAGTTGTAGGAATCACTGATGACTCAAAGCCAAGCAAGATTATAATTACATTTTTTTGCTCACTTTCAGTTTCTGTTAAAAACATTAAAAATGAATTCTGCCTTTTCACACTATCAGGTTATGAGCATTTTATTTTTCAATGGTTTCAAATGTTTCAGGTTTTCAGAACCAAAAAGGGGATCATCCATCTTGCCAGGTGTTATTAATTTTATCTGAATTGCTTGGCCACTGAATTAGACCTTTTACTTCTTTTTCCTGTCTCAACAGGATAAATGAGAGTATCTGAAGTATCAATACCTGGCTATTCTGTTACCTCACAAAAAGCCTCTTGCTGTGTGTTAGTGTGTGTGTGTACGTGTGTGTTAGCAGAAAGAGAATCTCCTAAGTATAATACTTGGTCTTCTATTTATCAGAGCCCTATTTTCTTCTTTCTCTTTATCTATTGCGCCTTCCAGGATATACATATGGACTTTAAGAGAGCCTGTTACTCAAATATACAAAAGCTATTGAGGTAATCTCTTTAGGTAAGAATTTAAAGTCACAGTTTATATTTCTGAAACTGATTACTAGGCAATTGTTGTTAAAACAAGAAAAGACACATGCTTTCAAACTTTTACTCTAAAACTAAATCTGTTTTGGAGGTACAAGGATCCACAAGATTACTCACTGTCAGAAAAGAGCAGACAAGAAATGCAAGTGTGGGTACAACCCAAAAAAAGGACACAGCCAACCTTTCATCTGGAGATGAAACTGAGACTGTTTAGAAAATTTTTATTGGAGTCAACATTGAAATTAACAATGTTCTTTCTTGTCCTACCATTCTAAGTGGCATATATGGTATGCAATCTAGACAGTATGTGTGGCGGGGTATAGGTGTGTATATATGTTTACAAAGTTTCCAAAAAAAAAAAAAAAGACTGTTAGGATTTTAGATCAATGTTAGGGAAATGAGAAGTTACTCTTAAAACTTCAATTTAACCCCTCAGAATAAAAATACACTCTATAACAGAGAGTAAGTGAAAGGGGTAGATAAAGAAAGATGTTTAAACTATATTAAGAAAAGACAAATTTTGCACAATATGTTCTATGCATGATTTTATTTTTTTTAAAATGTGCATTACCTATGTATTACAAATATATAATTATACTAGGGGTCTTCAAAAAACTTATGAAAATATTTGTATTACCTTTTAATTTTATTTTCCAGTAATTTTTTGAAGTACACACACACACAAGGGAAGTTCAAAAAGTATATATAAAAGGTATATGTATTATATATACATAATAATACATATATGTATGTGTATATTTGTTCTATTTCTATTTATACTGCCTTAAGAAATCATATTTAAATGAGTTAATAAGTTTCAGGGCCAACCAAGTTCATTGAAAATTACTTACGTATAGTCTCAATCATCATCGTTGATACTATAACTGAAACAGACTCCAAAGAAACTATTGCTTGTAATACATTCAGAGGAAGATAATCTTAACAGGACGAAGATATTGTAAATCAATCTTAGAAATAGGAAACTCAAAGAATAAGAGATATTAAAGATATATGCAGCATGATCCAGGAGAGAGAAGAGTGTTCCACAAATAAGAGTACTGCCGTTTTTGAGGCACAGGTCCCTATGTGATAATCTGTGATAGCTTCGAAGCATGAACCATTAAGATTATTTAACTCGTCTTGCAGAACTATTATGCGTATGTAACCATCTCTTCTTAATGTGTCTAAAGAGGGGAAATATCTCACTCAAAATCACAAGTATTTTGGTTCTTTGAGTAGCTACATTTTCTTCACAATTCTGTTACCAGCATTGTGATTTGTATGCCATTCTCTTCTAAGTTTCATTAGTTTAAGTCAGTGGCACTCTACCTCATGACCTCTGGAGCCATTGTTAAAAATGAAGTTTCCAGGCATCTACACTTCAGTGTCAGATCTGAGAACATGGTTACATTCTTAACTGATTGACATGTCTATCATTTCACTGCCCTTCCATGGATTACCTAAGGACAAACAAGAAAACGAACCTAGAAATGTTCCTCAAACTTCACTTAAAGTTTCATGAGAATCAGTAAGTTCTCCAAGGAAACAGTACCATTATTAATGCTTTTAAGAATAAAATATAATTTACAAAGTTAAGTCTTGAAAGTGTTTGGTAAACTTGGAATGAAATAAAGAAAGAATATACACATAGGAGTATATGTGCACAAGAGCATGAAGTATTCGTGCATTTATAAAAATATGTATATTTATAAAAATAGTTATACGTTTTTTTATAAAAAGTGAGAAATAATAGTAAAAGCAATAAAGATAGAAAATTTTAATGTACACTGGCCATATGCCAGATGCTAATCTCTATAAAACTGAGTTTCAGAGAGTTACTATTTAGAAGGAAATAGCTTCAGGAAGTGTTGTGACTTTTTGAGGATACAAACTTTTTGAGGGTCTCTTCGTATAGTTCTTCTGGTTGTCCACTATACAAAGTTTCCATCCAGATCATAGATACATGCTAATTTATGTAATAGCTCAAGGGCAAGATGAAGGATTTTTGGCTTCCAGGCTGAGCAGCTGGGGAGAACCTCCTGATATGTTGGCAATCATGGTCAGCACACACTTAGGGAATCTCTCTTTCTCTCTCTTTCACTGTCAAACACACATCTCTCTCTCTCTCTCACACACACACACACACACACACACACACACACACACACACGCATATACTCACTGGTACACAAACCTTGTAAAAACTCTAACACTTTGGTTCAAGGTTTCCTATAAAGATATAATTTTTTTTTTTTTTTTGTCCTTTTTAAGACCGGCCGCATTGCGTTCTGCCAGTGAGCTCACCGGCCATCCCTATATAGGATCCGAACCTGCGGCAGGAGCGCTGCTGTGCTCCCAGCACTGCACTCTCCCGAGTGCGCCATGGGCTCGGCCCAAGATATAATTATTTTAATAAACGCTTTTCTTATCTGATTATAGCAGCATTATATATTCAATATGAAAAGTTTTAAAATGCATATAAAATAATTAAAAAATAAAAATAAAACATACTCATTACCCACAAATCATATTCCCTTCATCTTCTCTCTCCTTTCTTTTCAAGATTCATTCATGTACTCAAAATCAGAACAAAATAAACAAAAACATAAACCCTGAGCACAACTTAGTTTATTCACCTCAATATGAAAAGTATGTTAGAACAAGGGCTGTGCTTTACATATCTTTTATCTCCCACAACATACAACTTAGCACATGTCCCTGTTCTCTCCACTTCCCAAGGACACCTCCTTCCCAGTCTCCTTACACTCAATTTGGCATCAGGACACATGTTCTGATTTAAATAAAATTGTCAGGATCAGTGACACATTAAAAGATAGGTTAAAATATCAATCCTAATGCTCTCTTGTGGGGAAAAAA
>NW_007743725.1:26928-27149 GCF_000696425.1 Galeopterus variegatus | reverse complement strand
GTCAGCCCCAGGCAGGGGCACGGGAACTCAGTCTGTAGGTCAACATCCCATAATCCCTGCTAGAGGAGGAAAAAGAACTGGGTAAGGAGGCAAGCAGGGGAGGGAGTTTGCCCGGAGGTACTTAGAAACAGCTTAAAACAACAGCAAGTACACCAGTTCTTAAAGTGTTTTGTTTACCATGCTTCCCTTATTTTCTTATTACTCGTTGGGCACAAGCTGGC
>NW_007743725.1:20938-21205 GCF_000696425.1 Galeopterus variegatus | reverse complement strand
TACCAGGTAACGTGAACTTCCCTATCTTCTCTGACTGGACATGTGGCTAGAAGGAGAATGAGGATGACCATGAAGTGAGAAAGGGAGAGAGTTAGACAACTTGAAATGCAGCCTGGAGACTCCCTGACACTTCACTGGAATCCTTGATGTTCACCTAGAAACCATTCTGCCTGTGTCCTCAGAGCTTGTAGCTGCAGATATTCTCTTGCCCAGTAATGGGTTACAGGTTAAGTAGGGGGTCAGCCCCAGGCAGGAGCATGGGAACTC
>NW_007743725.1:18559-18944 GCF_000696425.1 Galeopterus variegatus | reverse complement strand
CCAGGGTCTTTTAAACAATCAGCTCTCGTGGGAACTGATAGAGCGACAACTCACTCATTACTTCCCCCGCTTAGGGAGAGCATTAATCCATTCATGAGGGATCCGCCCCTGTGACTCAAACTGCCACTGGGGATAGGATTTCCACATGAGTTCTGGGAAGACAACACATCCAAACTCCATCAGGGGCATTATTAATAATTAATTAATGATTATACTGGGACAACAGGTGTAAGCTAGAACTGTCCCATACACACAGAGCTGACACATGACAGAGGGGTTATGGTTTTTGTCTGTCATTTTAGGAGCCAACTCTAGGATCAATGGGAAAAAAGTTTTAGTTCAAAATTAAAAGGGACTTTTTAACAAGAGCCTCTAACAGCATGGG
>NW_007743725.1:16183-16510 GCF_000696425.1 Galeopterus variegatus | reverse complement strand
TTTTTTTTTCTGGGGGCTCTCTTCCCCATTGCTCTCCTTTCTGCTCCCACAAAGTACATCGCACCCATCCCTGGTGTGGCCTGGGGCAGGAAGCGTGCATCTGCCACCACCTCACTGTCCTACCTGTACACCTGCGCTTGCAAAACCACTGCTGCAGGCAGCCTTTGGAGGCAGTGATAAACAAAGGCTGACTCACACTGAGGGAGACTCCTGTATCTGGACAGCCTCTTCAAATGTTTAAGGTCACACTCACCTCCCTTCTGGGAGAGGAGGGACATTTTCTCACAGTCACTCTATTTCCTACCTCCCCAGCTCTAAACACCTCGG
>NW_007743725.1:13590-14190 GCF_000696425.1 Galeopterus variegatus | reverse complement strand
GCCGGCGGCGGGGCGCAGTGGGTGTGTCCGGCGCGCCCGGTCCGTGCCGACGGCTGCGCCCCCTTCTCTCCCTCTCTCCCCTTCCTGGGAGGCTTGCTCTGTCCTGGCGCCAGCGCTCAGCGCTCCACCCCGACTCTGAAACTGTAGGGACAGTGAACCTCGGCCGTGCCCGGGTCGGGTCGGAGGGGGACCGGCGCGTGCACACCCAGCGCGTGCGCCCGCCTCCCCGGCGTCGGCTCCCTCCTGCCTGGGGCTGGAGTCTTGATCCGAGGCGAGTCTCGGTCAGCGCTCGTCCAGCCCCAGCCTGGGGCCTCGGCCACGCCGTTCTGTAGAAAACCTTGGATCCGCGTGTCTGTCTCTGCTAAGCCGCTGCAACCCGGAGTTTCTGGGAGCCCAAGAGGACGCTCTGTTTCCGCCAACTCAGGACACTTCCTCAAGTGCAGCCCAAGTACCTGCGGCCCCTAGGCGCACTTAGATTAGCTTTTGCAGAATCAGCTCACCTTGGAGCTTTAGGGATCTAAAAGCTTTTTTTAAAAAAATTTTTCTTTTCTTTCAAATATCAGCCCTAACTTAGGAAGGGGATTTCAGGGTGTTCCCAGG
>NW_007743725.1:11251-11630 GCF_000696425.1 Galeopterus variegatus | reverse complement strand
TAAACCATGTCCAAATTACAGTAATGATCTCTCCTCTTGACTCCCTGCCACAAGTTGCTTTCTTTATTTTAATCCATCTTCTTTCATGCTGACAGATTAATATTCCTAAAATTCTGATTTCATCACATCATTCCTCTCACGATATCACAATGGCTTCCTGGTATTCACTTCTATTTAATTTTTCTCCAACAGATACATTTGAGCATCTGCTGTGTTACTATGTGCTGAGGCTTTACACTGTGATAAGACAACACCACTGCCCTCAAGGAGTTGACAGGCTAGTAGATAATAAGTAACCACCCAAGGGAGAAAGAGAAGTGAAGAGATAACAGATGAGGGAGAAATTGATTTTGCCTGGGAGAAGCCAGGATAGTAATGG
>NW_007743725.1:8880-9192 GCF_000696425.1 Galeopterus variegatus | reverse complement strand
CCCCCCAGCAACCTGTGACCGAGCCACCATCATCTGCGTTGTGCAGGAAGAAGGCTGAGGCTTGTCTCAGGCCAGCGACTCAGGTTTTGAACTGGAAATCTTAGAACCCAACTCTCTAAGTCTGGTGCCCTTTTCACTATATCATTATTTCCTGAAAGGGTTGTCTTTGGAACATCTAAATCAGAATTAGGATCTGGTTAAAAAAAAAGAAATCCCACAGATTCCAGGGCAGGGTCAGGGTCCAAGAATTGGTATTTTTAAGGTTGCCTCAGGTGATTCTTCCACACGCCCAGGTGTAAGAACCACTGTGTC
>NW_007743725.1:4692-5170 GCF_000696425.1 Galeopterus variegatus | reverse complement strand
GCGCCGTAGGAGTGGGGACTTTCTGAGTTCCATAGAGGTGTTCACAGAGGTCCCTTGAAGTGGAAGGTCTTGGCAACTTCTGAGGTTGTGCTAGTACATGTTGGCAGTTCTAAAAGGGCATTGCTCATTCACTCATGCGTCCAGGACCTTCCCTACTATGCGTCAGGTCGCAGCAGCATGCACTATCAAGTGTGAGAATTCCAGTCCTGACTACTGCTGGTGTTGCGGCTTTGGACAGCTCAATCTCATTCAGCTTCAGTTGCCTCATTTGTGATATGGGTTAGTAATCTCTGTACTTGCCATAGGAATGAGAGGAAATAGCACACGCACCATGCTTGTTCACGCCTACAAGGAAATGAAGGCCTACTTTTGCACCTTAATGAGCACTGGAACTTCTACCCATCTTAGACATAAAGAAGATGGCATCCCTGCCTCGAGAAGGGGGTTCTTACACTGTGATAAACACTGTGCCACGGAG
>NW_007743725.1:2444-2704 GCF_000696425.1 Galeopterus variegatus | reverse complement strand
TTGTAATTCCTTAAGTGGTTATTCTAATGAACTAAAAAATCTAAACTAAAAAGAGAATATAGAAAACAGACAAAAAAATCTAAATCATTATTATAAAATCTGGGTATCCAATGACTTTATATTGTTATATCATCCTATTTCATGATTCAACTTGTATATGCTAAACTTGTTTGTTACTGCATACCATCCCGGAGTCCACTTACTTTGCCTGATTCCCAATGGCCTGATGGCTTATGGTTAGGGCTTTGGAACTTAGTTTT
>NW_007743725.1:0-241 GCF_000696425.1 Galeopterus variegatus | reverse complement strand
GGAGATGTGAGAATCATGTGACAAAGGTTTGGAAGTGACCTTCAGGAAAATGCTGCAATGAGCAATTACGAACATGTTTGAAACAAATGAAAAAATAAGAATGAAAAGTCTCAGCAAATAAACCGAAGATACAAAGAAGAGCCAAATGAAAATTTTATTTGATTTGACTTAAATTTTTTTAAAATTTTACTTTTAAATTGACAATTTATAATTGTATATATTTATGGGGTGATGTTAAGCT
>NW_007743724.1:0-18271 GCF_000696425.1 Galeopterus variegatus | reverse complement strand
TTTTTTTTTTAAATAAAAAATGCCGGTGTAATTTATGAGGGAAGGGGGAGAGGAATTGGCATGTTAGTTGCATGAGTGTTGTGTGGATATGTGTGTTTGTGTAATTACCATTTAATCTTTAGCTTTTTGAGTTTTGGGGTGTGCTAAGACCTGTTAGTTTGAGAGGGCTAAGGTGAGACACTATAAGTGAATGTTAATAACATTTTCCTACACCATTTCTCAGCCTTTAGATTTCCCTTCTATTTCATAATGCTGATAGGATGATATTTCATTTTGTTTGGTGTAGAAGGTGTTTGTAGGAGAGGATACTTTGTGAGCTGGTAATATACTCAGGCAAAGGGAAGTGGTTTACAGTTTATCAGAGGAAATGAAATGGTGTGCTCTTTCATTTTATACTATTGAACATTGCTTTTCATTAAAAAGACGAAACTTTCAAGACATTTGTACTTTAAGTGCTTCTCAGATATTTTCATATTTTGAACATTCATTCATGCATTCATTCATTTATTGGCAGCTGGCCTGTACGGGGATCTGAACCCTGGACCACGGTGTTATCAGCAGCACGCTCTAACCAAGTGAGCTAACCAGCCAGCCAGATACATTCACATTTTAACATTTAGAGATTTGGAGGATGTCATTGCTAGATTTTTTTTTTTCCAATGGATCACCCACATGCATTTTCTTCTCAAAATAGTATGTCCTAAAACTTATTACTAACTTCAAACAGATGACTAGTGCTGTTCCAGGATATTTTGGTTCTGGAATTTAGAGTGGGACCTGGGAATCTGTATTCCTAGGAAGTTCTTCAGGTGATGCTTAGGCTCGGGCAAGTGTGGGAGACAATAGAGAAATGAGGTTACCCAGCTGTCTGTGCAGTGACTGGAGAGTTAGTGGGTTATCTGTTCTGTCTTCATGAAGTCCAAAATATCTTAGAGTAATATTGCAAAGGGAGGGTAGGACAAAGTCAACCAGGAAGATGAAATGGTAAACTCCGTGGGACCTTAAGTTCAAATATTGATTAGCCCTGCATCAAGATGCCCTGTCCTCAAGAATAGCTTTATAGTAGGGTCTTTGTCGCCCAAAGCTGACTCAGGAATCTTTCATCTGCCATTGACAAAATTTGCCCTTGCTCAGGCTATAGAACTGCACTTCCCAGTACTATGGTCACTAGCCACATATAGCTATTTCAATTTAAATAAATTTAAAAATTTAGTTTCTTAGTTGCAATGGCTACATTTTAAGTACTCAAAGCCATTGTGGCTAGTAGCTGCTTTATTGGAGAGCACAGCTATAGAACATTTCCATTATCACAGAAAGTTCTACTGGACAGCAGCACTGCTATAAGATTTTCCTCTGTAATTTAGCTAATTTAGCTCTTTTATCCTGGGTAGTTACAGTGGCTAATAGAGGTGGGTAGCAAGACCACATGTCCATCCATCGCAGGGGGTCTTGCCATTTGAAAACTTCTTAGGCCAGATGGTCTGGGTTAGCAAAATATTTTAAATCATGCTTAGTTCTCTAGGATCAAAATTTAATAACAGAATTTTACTTTTGTATTGTGAATCTGTTGTTGGTCTGTGTTGATTCTTAGTACTTGAAAATGGGCTTAATTAGAAATTTGCTTAATATGGTATATGGCTTATAATAAAAAATTTTACCACTGAAATAAAATTGCAAATATATAGTCTCTCTTAGGTTATATAAACTATCTATTCCTAAGTAAGAGTGCAGGTGACAACTCAAGTGTCTAAAAATAGGTGGCTAATAAACAGGTTGCACATATAGATATTTTCCTGAAGACTGTCATTTACCTGTAGTTTACATTTGGAGAAATTTGAGGTAGATATATTTAGCTCTCTCCTCTGGCATATTTTGAGAAAAAATATTTTTCCTAAAAATTATTTCATAATTTTTTGAGTGAGAATATGTTTATTAATGTAATGCTGAAGGAAGTTACTTATGAGTGCTATCTAATTAGATTTTTTTCTTTTGCATTATTACAATTGGTAAAACATGTAAATAAAGCATGGAAAAACAGTTTATGAAAGCATCATATTTCTTAAACTCCTAACTAGCCAAAATAGATGTAAACAAATAAAGGCTTTGACAGCAGTTACACAGGGACTTTATTTGATGTCACGTGGGCAGTGATCATTTGCATTGGCTTCCGTAGCTGATGCTTGGCCACCCTGGCACTTGTGAAACTTTGCAGCAAGAGTACAAAAGGAGGTCCACATACCCTGCATCTAAATATTGATATAAATCATATTAACAAACTGTTCGATGAAATCTCTTCTATCTTCCTACCTGGGCATTTATTCCTTCCTAATGACCAGGAGGCCAGATTTGAAATCAGATTTCTTGGGCTTCTTGGACTTATGCTTCAGTGCATGATGATGTGGACAGAGCTGACCTGGCTCATCCCTGGCTTCTCCCTGCACATCCAAACTCCAGTCCATCCCAAGCCCCTCTCACCCGGCCCCAGCCCCTCCTGGACTTAGGGGTGCACCTGGGCAGGAAGGTCTGCCCTGGGGAGGATGGACCTGGGGTAGAGGCCATTTGGCAGGGAATTCCAGGACTCTGGTTAGGTACTCTGTGTCCTAGGAGAAAAGAAACAGGTATGTCCCCTTGGCCCTGAGAGTGCACAGCCTGGCATTGGGGTCCCTTGCTGGGGCTTGACGTTGCTACTGTCAGATGTAATTAAGTTATTTTGTACTTAAATGTTGTTCATTGTGGTCTGATGCCTTGGACTACCCCAAATGAAATGTAATGGTGGGATCTCGTTTGTGTGCAGCTTTGGCTCTTCCGGACCTTGCAGAGCAGTTTGCCCCTCCTGACATTGCCCCGCCTCTTCTTATCAAGCTGGTGGAAGCCATTGAAAAAAAAGGTAACCAGACTGCTGGCGGGAGTCAGTTCATTTGTTACACCCTTATTTCATGGCTGTTATAATCTATATTTGTCTCTTGGGCATTCATTAAATAAATTTCCTACTGCCTGCTATGTGCAGATACTGTGCTAGACACACACGGGATCTGAGGCTGTGGACTGGGGAAATGATCTTGGTCTGTGATTTCTAACTCTAACATGTAGTTACTGTATGGAAACTATTAAATTCTCCATAATTTAATAAATATGACTAACTTGCTTCTTAGTGGCCAGATGGTTTGGCCAAAATTATTGACATGCCAGATAAGATTAATAGTAGGAGTTGACTTCCAGGAATATTTGGTACACATCTAGAACAGATACTGGATGGGAACTGGAATGCTGTCTGGCAGCAGGCTCACGGGTTCTCCAGAGAGCTATGTTTTGCATACACAGTCTGTTTTGTGTCCTAGGTCTGGAATGTTCAACTCTGTACAGAACACAGAGCTCCAGCAACCTGGCAGAATTACGACAGCTTCTTGATTGTGGTGAGTGTCACAGAGCTAGAAATACAGATGGGAAAGACAGGTCTTACCTTTCAGTTTCAGGTAGTACAAAAACACTTAAGTTAATCCATGCGATGTTTTAAGTTTAAAGGGAACTCGAATCTCGCAGTTTCCTCTGCCTTATATGGTAACAGTGCAAACCGGTGCAGTCCTTTGATGTTGTCTCCTGAGCTGGGGTGTGTGTGCAGGGCTGCCTGCAGGCATGTTGGCTTCTATCACAGCTGTAGCCCTAGGTCCCGCAGGACTTGCAGAGGGGAGAAACAACCCCTTGGGGTTTCTCTGGCTCCTTGTACCTGCCATCTTCCCTTGACCCTGCAGTTGTCTACAGCTAGTTCATCCGGATCACTTTAGAACATATTTATAAGCTTATGTCATTTCACAGATGTCTCTTCTGACCACCCTCTCCCCTTCATTACCTTTCCATTTCCTTGTCCATTTCCCCCTCTTTTTTGTTTTACTTTTCTCTGTCTGGCTTGCTTGCTTTTCTGTGTCACATACACATTAAGTAACATCATGATACTGTTATATTCAACGGTGTGCAGGTGAACCAACCGTCTGGGAAGAAAAAGCCCTGGTTCATAGCTTTGCCCATATCTGTAGTATAAATATTCCCATCCTGGTTGATGTCAAACTTTAAACCAACAAGATTTCCCTGAACGTGGAGTTGGGAAGAATTGAGAACATTTGGCTCTTGCGAGCCGGTACCTGCCAGCTCCAGCACATCACTGGTTAAAGCCAAGGGGTGGTTTTGTTATTTGCCCCCATCCCCCTTTTTCCATACAGAAAAAACTGTACAAATTAATTTACTAGCCATCTTTCCAGCAAGTCATCTTCTCATATCAACTTCTAGAATCTCTCAGATTCTTTATATTATTATAACACCTTTTTTTCCACCTGTAAGTTGTGCCTGACATTATTTTAACTGAATTTGGATGTTTGAGCCAAAAAGAGTGAAACCCAGTTTTGCAAGACTCTGCTTCAGAAGTATAATTGTATGAAGAATGCCCACATGGTGTTTAGTAAATGGGGATTTGAAGTGTTAGGCAGCTTCAAAACGAGGCAACTTGTGAAACTTTCTAGAAAAGACATTTCTTGGAGGAAGAAAGAAACTGGATCTTTATCAGTAAATACCTTCACTCAAAATGTACTGATCAAAAGTTTTGCAACTCTTCAAAAAAAGTTTTTTAAGCTTTATTTATTTATTTATTTATTTATTTAAAAAGTTTTTTAAGCTTTATTATCAGTAAATACCTTCACTCAAAATGTACTGATCAAAAGTTTTGCAACTCTTCAAAAAAAGTTTTTTAAGCTTTATTTATTTATTTATTTATTTATTTATTTATTTATTTATTTATTTATTGTACATGGAAATCAGTCTTTCACATACAGGGAGGGTGTATCCTCTTTGTTGCTAAATTTTTTGTGCTTCCCGCAGAGGAGGTCATTCAAAGTTGACTGGCAGAAAACTCAAGGAGAAAAGGCTTGTTTTTCTATATTTCTAATAGCTTTACCAGGGTGTGAAGGAAACACTGAATTTTGTCATTAGCCAATTGAAATAGAGATACATGTTTTGGTCAGAAAATTGGTCAAATTGAACATGTTAAAAGTCACAGGAAATGTGTAGACATCAGAAACCGATGAAATGGAATTTACTTGAGAAATGGTGGTAATGGTGGTTAGGTTTTAAATGTGACCGATACAAATGATGCTGTTTAGCTAAAAATAAAAAAATGGTTTTTATACCGCCTGTGAGGTAAACAACCATTATTCACGTCAACAATATATTCTGACAGACAGCCTTTCTTCTCCATTGACATCAAAACACACACGTAGAAAATTGGTTTTATTTGGATTCTGTGCTATAAAAGTGTATTTTGTGGCAACAAATGAAAAAGTACACATTGTTCAGACTTGAGTGGGTCTGTGAGGACTGTTTTCAGCTTGAAGATTTTTCAATACATAAAAATATTTTACTATCTTGGAGGAAGATCTGAGATAAGTCATTTACACTGCAAAAAATCATGACTTTTAACCAACCTTGTGCATTACCAGTGTCTGAAAAGAACAGACATGGGGGACAACAGCCATTTTTGTTAGCACCTACTAAGTTATGTTATTTCATCCACACGTATATCTTGTGATATAAGTATTAGCTACGTTTACTCACCAGAAAAGGAAGCTAACCCTCAGCTAAGTAATTTCTCTAACGTTTTTCAGCAACGTCGCAAACCTGTGACTCGTATACAAATTGTTCTGACAGCAAAAGTCCTCGTTCTTTTTTTTCCTATTTTGCCCTAAAATGAATTCTTTCTTTCTTTCTTTCTTTCTTGTCTCATTTGAGTTTTAATGATATCAATTTCCTCTTGACATTTTTTGATTTCTCTTAACCTGAACCAGGCTTTCTCAACCTCTACACTATTAATATTTTAGGCTAGATAATTCTTTGTTGCAAGAGTTGGAGACTGTCCTGTGGCTGCTAGGATATTTAGCCACATCCCTGGCTTCTACCAACTGGGTCCCAGTAGCATCCTCTGCCAGTTGTGACAATCAAAAATGTCTTCAGATGTTGCCAGATGTCTCTTGGAGGGGCGTAAAAATCCCACCTCCACCCTCACCCTCGTGGAGAACCACTAACCTAGATAGAGATCAGTTAGGGAAGAGACTCCTGCATTGCAGTGGGAGGTGTGAAGTGATGGAGAGCTTACTGGTTGCCTGTCATGAATACAATGAAAAGTGAGGCAGAAGAGAATGTAAACTCCTCCAACCCAGAGCTAAAGATTATGCAGATCTCTAAATCATCACATGACAGATGTGTATAGCTATTGGGAGAGCATGTTAGGATAGTTTTAATGCAGAAAAGGAATCTTAGAGAGCACAAATCAGAAACCCCAAGGAACTTAAGAAGTTACATTACAAAAATAAATAAAACATACTGTGTCATCAGTTCTAGTGGAACTTGACATAAGGTGAGCTGATCCAAAGACCTGCATTAAGGTCATTTCATTCAAACACGATAAAATCCACAAACATTTAACACATTCTGTGTGCTGGCGCCTGAGGGATGCAGGTGAGAACCACAGTCCATGCCCTTGGGGTCTCTCATTTGAGCAGGGGAGACCCATAACCCCACATATTACCATATTGTTTGGTAAGTGTCCTGACAGAGGGGTGTCATTTCAGCACTGGGAGAACACAGGAAACCCTGCCTGAGAGAAGCACATGTGAAACATTTAGTGTCTCAATGTTTATCGCCATTTTCAGGATGAGCAGGTTAAGTGATATTAATTTGCTGGGCAAAGCATCATTATAAATGAAGCATGTGAGGCAAAGTATATGAGGGACAGAAGCTTGTCCCCTAGTCAGTGATTGTGAAGTGTTCCTGTAGTGATACACGCACAATTTTATTTGACAGTATTTTATTATGGCAGTAATTGCATTACTTTCAATGTAGATCCTCTATGCAAAGACCTAGTACTGCCCTTCCCACACTGTTAGAGATGTGAAGTGCCTCTGGTTAGTTCTTTGCAGGACATTTAAGTGATTTAACACTTTGCCTCTTCACCTTTTAAGTGTAATCATTCTTTTCCTCTAACTGACCTATCATATTTTGTGCCAGACTGAGTTTTCTTAGGGCTTTATGGTGTTGCATGATTATTTTCCATAACATCTGCCTACAATGAAGCAAGTTTGGTTTATGATAATATGTCCAAAGAATTTTTGTAGCCTTAGGCTAGGATGATTTATATTGTCATACTTAGTTCCAGGGTATCCATGATACCACCTCCTGTTCACTCGTGTGCTCAAACTCCAAGGAGTAAACTTTGATACTTTTCTCATTCTCTCCTAGGCCACAGCCCAGTCCAGTCAACGACCAAGTTATGTTACCTCTTGAAAATGTCTTGCACACTTCTAACTGCATTAGAATTCAGATCACATCACTTTGCTTCAGATTACCAAAATTGGTAGTTACTTCCAGCAGCCCCTCTTTCCATTTTATTCTTAAACACTACAATTAATAAACCTGTATAAGAAGGTGACATTTTGCCCATCAGCCCACCTTTCCTCTCATGAGCCCATGAGTCCCCAAATAACTTCAGGTTACCCTTCACGTTGCAAGTATACATCCTGCAGCAGCCCCCAAATGCTTCTCCTCATTTCTAGATGCCCATCGTCATTCCTGCCCCCAGACCTTTGTTCCCAGCACTCCTTATTTCTGTGGGGCTTTATGCCTTTTCTTATCCCAAGTACTCAGAGCACACATCCTGCAGCAGCCCCCAAATGCTTCTCCTCATTTCTAGATGCCCATCGTCATTCCTGCCCTCAGACCTTTGTTCCCAGCACTCCTTATTTCTGTGGGGCTTTACGCCTTTTCTTATCCCAAGTACTCAGAGCACAGTGCATAGTGAGTGCTCAGGGTGTTTTTGATTACTGTCACCCTGTTTTTGAATTGCTTGACCTCTTCTCCAGCTGAGGGATTTACTAGACAGATACTCTTGTCTTATCTTTCTTCTGAGATAGTCTGATGCCCATGGGTTAGATTAGTAGTAATACTCAGATTTAGGGGGAAACATTCTGAAAATATTCAACTTATTTTTCTGGACATTCTTGAGACTGATTGTTAAAATTCTGTAATCTCTTACTACTTAATCAATCACCCTGTTAGGTTAAATTTACCTTAATTCTGAGATGCAGTATTTGTCAATTCAAGTTTCAGGAGACCTGGGAGTTTGCATTTCTCATTTTCCTGTTGAGGTTTTAGGGAAGATTTACTCTGTGACTAACAAACCCCAGGCAGAACCCTTTTCAATCAGGGCAGAACCACCCTCCAGAGGGTGTTTGGGAACGTGTGGGGTGGGGATTGGGGGGCAGGACAACAAGGCTATATTAGTTTGCTCAGGCCACCATAACAAAATGCCACAGACTGGGTGGCTCAAAAACAGAAATGTATTTCTCATAGTTCTGGAGGCTAGAAGTCCAGAGTGTAGGCAGGTGTGGTTTCTCGTGAGGTCCCGCGCCTTGGCTTGCAAATGGCCTGCTTCTCACCCTGTTCCCATGCTGTGTGTGTGCATTCCTGGTGTCTCTCCCTGTGTCCTAATCTCCTCTTCCTACAAGGATATCAATCAGATTGGATTAGAGTTTACTCTAACAGCCTCATTTTAACTTAATCACCTCTTTAAAAGCCCCATCTCCAAATACAGCCATTTTGAGGTTCTGGGGATTTAGGCTTCAACATATGAATTTGGGGAGAGACACAATTCAGCCCATAACAGGGGAATTTTTTTTTTTTTTTTTTTTTTTTTTGTCCCTAAGTCTGGGAGTATGCTGCTGGCATCACGGGCAGGGAGCCAGGCATGCTAAATGCTTGGAACATGTGGGATAGACCGGCACAAAGAAAAATTGTTCTACCCAAATGACAAGAGCAACCCCTAGGAGAAACACTGCTAATAAATATTGTTTCCTTTCCTATACCTCACTTAAATGTTCAGAAAATTGGCCCAACTGATGTATAAAATAAATGTCTGAAGTATTTCTTAAAATGGTTCTTTTCTAGATACGGCCTCTGTGGACTTGGAAATGATTGATGTGCAAGTTTTAGCAGACGCTTTCAAACGCTATCTCCTGGACTTACCAAATCCTGTCATTCCAGTAGTCGTTTACAGTGAAATGATTTCTTTATCCCAAGGTTTGTTTCTCTTCTGAGAATCTCACTGAACACATATTGAGATGTGGATGTGTTTGTAAACTCTATTATGTGCTGCATATAAAGAGATAGTATTTAGAAAATAGTAATAGTAACCTGCCCCTCTCCTTCACTACCACCCAAAGTTACCTTCCTTATCAGGGCATTCGATGAAAGACTCAGATTCTCGTCTGCTTAGGAAGACTGCCTGCATAACAAAATGGCTAACTGTTTACCTTTTATCAGTATTAACAAAGTTCACTACATTAATAATAGACTTGGTGTTCCCAGTACTAGTGTCAGATTCAGGAAACTGGGATTAGGGCCCAGTAACTGGGGGTGTCCTTGTCATCTCCCCCGAGTGGCCATAGCAAAACGTGTTGAGGGAAAAGGGCTCTCAGCTTTAGGAGCTCAGGCTCAGTTAGTGCTTTGGGGACAGGAAATTGTGGTTCCTAACCTTCAAAGTTAAAACTTGTGGTACTTATCTGATGCTCCTCTGAATTAGCCAATCACACTTGAAGCTGCTCAATAGAGGGCCGGTTCCTGTCAGCACACCCTGAACAGCTTGTGGTTTTTTTACACGAAGAGTTTCTTGCATTTTCATCTGACTTGAGCTTTCTACTTTCTCACAATGCATTTTCTAATGAGAAGAACAAATGTCCAGTGTGCTCCTCCTGATAACTTTTTAAATGACTCCTCCTATAGCTAGAAGAAAGAACAGACATTTTCTAGGTGTTTATTGATATCTATGAATAGTCTCCTATTCTTTCTTCTTTTCTTTTTTTCTTCCTTTGTTTTCAACGTGTAGAAGTACAAAGCCCCGAAGAATATATCCAGCTGTTGAAGAAGCTCATTAGGTCACCTAACATACCTCATCAGTATTGGCTTACACTTCAGTATTTGTTGAAACACTTTTTCAAGCTCTCTCAAGCCTCCAGCAAAAACCTCTTGAATGCAAGAGTGCTCTCTGAAATTTTCAGCCCTATGCTTTTCAGATTCCCAGCAGCCAGGTAAGTCAAAGAAAAGAAATGTATTTTGGGGTAATGAGGGTAGTCCTAAATTGATTGGTCATTAAACATTTTCTAATGATACTACTGCACAGATGCATGTGCAGATTTATATCACACAATGACTTGAATGTGTATAAATGAAAATGAGTTTGTTTTTAGGGAAGAGATTTCTAATAGAACTCTCTTTTTTGTAGCTCTGATAATACTGAACACCTCATAAAAGTTATAGAAATTTTAATCTCCACTGAGTGGAATGAACGACAGCCTGCACCAGGTAATGCTTTTTGAACATTTCACATTCTCTCACTGTTCATTTTTCAGAACCTTACAAATGGTGGCTTTAGACCTCTTCCGAAGTAATACAGGTTTATTCTGTAGAATTGCAGTCCATAGTAATATGTTACCTTGTGATTAAAAGAAAAAATATCTGAGTGGTAGTGCATATGTACAGTAAATATTCAGATTTTAATATTTGCGGATTTTAAATTATCTTGGTTTTAAATAGAATTGTGAGAGCTCCCTGTGCCCTTCAACTTTTATGTTTCTAGTTGTTGAATAAATTTATGGAGTTCATTTTAGTTGTTGACATTTTTGTTTTTGTTTCTAATACTTATAAAGTAGGGGATTTATAATTACTATATAATTTAAAGTATTTTAGAATGTGTTTTTTGGAAGCAGGTATGCTGAGAAATGTCTGTCAAAATAAACATTTTCAATAATGCAAGCAGTATGAAACCAGAGTGTTCACTGCAGCAAGTCAGAGCAAGCCAGACACTTCTTTGAAAGTAGGCTGGCGTTCAATTAGCCATTTAACAAAGCAGGAAATGTAAACCGTGTTAGCAGTGGATTTAATTTAAACTGATGTATTTTTCTTCTACTGCAGAAAGTCTAAACAACCTCACTTTGCTATATTCTGATTAAAAGTTAGCTAATGGAGGCTGGTCATTAAGGATAGTGATTAGGGTCCTATAAATGAAGTGTAGTTTCAGGACCAATAGAAATCGTTGCTTGTAGTCGTAATTTATGCCTAGAATTTAAATGAAACACCATGAATTTATTATCTAGTATGGGTAACTCATGAAGATTAACATATTTATCTCTGTATGAACTGGCATGGAAACCCAGTTAGCAGTGTCACGTAGTGGAGAATTAGTTGTGCTTTTTAATCAGGTATTGCATAGCTAGGCTTGATTGTTCACATTTGGATGGGGTAGCCTGAGAGAGATATTGGTGTACGCTTAACACCCACCTGTGGCAATGGGATAGAACACGTAGTGGAGAATTAGTTGTGCTTTTTAATCAGGTATTGCATAGCTAGGCTTGATTGTTCGCATTTGGATGGGGTAGCCTGAGAGAGATATTGGTGTACGCTTAACACCCACCTGTGGCAATGGGATAGAGGATGAGGGGAAGGTGGGGGGGGATGGTAGGTAACCACTTAAGGTGCAGGTATTGGGAAGGGCTTCTTTGGATAGGCTCAAAATACTGTAGCAAAGGTGAGAGAGGCATCAGATACAGTAGATAAGGCAAGCATGGTATGTTCCAAATGTTCCAAATCACAGCAACCAGAATGTTTAACAGATATGCCCAGCATTGTAGGTACACTGCATCGGAGAAGATTGTCAACAAGTGTGGCCTAGGACTTTAGTCCAGAGGCGGCCAAAAGGTTTCATCTCATGTGACTGCTCTGATCACTTGTTTAGTGATTTGGGGGGCTCTGTGTTGGTGTTCAGAGGCTGACCTTTGACTTAGAAGGGGAAAGAATGAATAAGGGGGCATGGGAAGTGGCAATCGAGCCATTGTTGACTCCCTCATCCCTAGACTAATTGCATAGGTGGCGAAGGAAGAGGACTAGCAAGAATGAGCAAGACCCTGGGCCAAAGACCTTTCTCTTCCTCCTGACCAGTGTTGAGGTGTCTCTTAAAGACTAGGGAGAGCTGGCCCTGCTTACAGTGAAGGGTTAGGGGGTGGTCCTGGTCTTCTCAGTGGCTACCTCCAGAGAGGGGAACACATGGAGGCTAAAATCCAGACAGGGTTTGACATATATCCACAAATGAATTTGTCACATAATGTTTTTGAGAATTTCTACTACACAGTGTGTAGTAGAGTCACTGGTGAAGTTTGATTGGTCCGACTGGTGTAAAGTGGTTAAACGTCTTTATCAGACTTAGCCTAATTCCACCAAAGTAAAAATTTATCTGCATTCATTTTTATAATGCACCCTTAAAGCTGCTTGAAATGTCAAAGGACTCTACATTCCTCTGCTAAGAAATTGGTGCACCAGTTTCAAAGAAGGATTAGTTCTGTCAGCTTTGCTAAAGAATAACAAAGCCTTGAACATTTGCTAGATCATCCCAGTATTCATGCGACCTCCTCAAGAAAAATTAAATCCAAGTAATTTTTAAATCCTAGTTTGAGCTGTTTTTTCCTTTGTGTGATATCTCTTAGCCATTCTGAAAATTGTCTAGGCGTTTTGGAATTAAACGGATGCTTCAGTGTCTCTACCCACCCAAGGAAAAAAATGTGCTCATCCTGAACACCTTTGTATTCAGGAATGGCTCCAGTGCAGATACTTAGCAGGGCACCTGGGTTAAAGAAATGATTTCTTAGGCCTTATAGGAATGCAACATTTTCCTGGAGTCCTTCATCACTGCCCCAGCATGTGTTAGTACCAGAGGGCTTTGGAAGCACGGCAGGGCACATCTCCAGGGAATGGTCATAAATCAGTCATTTGTAATAACTTTGTTGTTGTGAACAGAAATGAGTACTTGAATGAAATTTAAAGGGGACAGAAAGCATATAGATATTTTTTCTAGTATTTACCTGGTAGAACTTGAAATGATAAGTAAAGTTGATGACGTTTGAGGCAAAGTATCAATTCAAATAAATCCCATTAGCACATAGCATCTAATTAAATAGTAGGTGGGTGTGTGCATACTCTAAGTACAAAAAGTACTTTAGAGATGCAGTTGGTGACTTTTTAGGGTAATTGAGTAGACAGAAAAAGCTCACTGGAACAAACAGGACTGGAAATGGGCTTTGAAGAATAGGTATAATTTGAATAGAAGGAGAAAAATAGCATTTTGGTCTACGGAGTTTAAAGATTTATTTAAAATAAATTGCAAAGTACCAAAATTGTGGCTTGGTATTTTACAAAAGCAGTAAATATTTTCAGTGACAGTATCATAAACAGCATCATTTTAGAATAGAAAGCATTGTCCAGCTCTGCCATTTTGGGTATGAAACAACTGAAGCCCACAGAGATTGAGAGGCTCACCCTGTGCTGCCTGGCCAGCGGGTACCAGAGCTGGGTCTGCTGGGGAGCCGCACCCTGGACTCCAGCCTGTGCTATCTGCTGCCCCGTGCTGCCTGGGTTTTTTGGAAACTTCGCGAGCAATAGGGCTGCTTTTAGTGCTTTCAGTCCTCTGAAGTTTCCAGCATGTAATAAATGAAATTTATTTTCATAGTTACATGTAACTATGAAATTAGCTCCTGTGGGTCACATATAGTAGAAACCCACAATGCAATGTTTATAGCTTTGGGGGCAAGGCTCTGATTTGTGCCATCAACGTACAGCAAGAACAGCAGGTGTTTTGAGTCAAACAGGTCTGGATATGCGTGTCACCTCTTTGCTACTTATTTGCTAAGTTCTTCATCAAGTAACTCAGCTTTTCCAAACGGTTTTCCAGACTGTGAAATGGGGATAATGCTTCTCTCCTGGTGTTGTGAGGATTAAATGAGCCAATAAGTACTGAAACTTATAACCCCGTCGAGTCTCTCTACAATCTATTATGTCACCTACAGCTTTTTAAGACCCTGCCGGAGCTGGCCTCATTTTGCAGCTCTTCAGTCCACCATTCCTAGTTAGTTCTCTGAATCCTGTCAGGCCATTCTCCCTAGTACCCCACATTCCCAGCCAGCAGAGCCAGGGCCTCTGGGAGCCTATGGGGGATCAGTGCAAATTTGAAAGAGACACTCTGGGCATTTGCCTCCCTGGTAGGTGCATTGCTTGAAGGGAAGAAGGTGCCTTTGTATGATACCCTTTTCCTCTGTGTATGGCTTGGTGAGTGGAATGGCCTGGATTTCAGCACCACTCCCCTTGTCACCTAGCCCAAGTGCCTTTGCACAGTGCACAGGATGTATAACTGTACATAGTGGCCCCAAACTGTGCCATCCACTTAATCTGCACCCACGCAGGTCCTCGCCCTGCTTTATGTGCAGGTTAAGTCGACCCATTCAATGTTTATGCCCTTAAGCCCCTTGTCCTCTTATACTTAACTGTTCTGTAGTTTTTCCTATTAGTTTAATCTGCTCAACTACATTTCTAAAGGGCAATGTCAAAGGCTTTTTCTCCTTTTGAGTTCTTCCTAGCATAGAACTGGGCACAACATAACAATCATTTAAATTTTAAAAAATTCTTTTATAAATTTCTCAGCTTTCAAACAGCTTTTACACAGCAACTCATTTAATGCATCCAGCAACCCTGTGAAGTAAGGATTCTCCTCTTTTATGGAGGGAAACTAGATTTGGGAAGGTTAAGCACACAGTAAGCTTTCAGAACTTTGTTGGTAGTTTGCTGTTCTCTTTGTTACTAAAAGTCTTAAAAACATTTAAAGCTGAACAGCAGGTTTTCTTGATTCATTATGTGTTATGTTTGCCCTATTAATACTCAGATAAGTAGGTTTCTATACGGCAAGAAAAGAAAAACAGGTCCATTTAACACAGGATGTCTTTGAATGAAACCTATTCTAAATATATTTACATATTTCAGATTTCATAGAGATATTCAGAATATTAATGTAGCCTAATTGGAGTCTAATATTGCACCCTCAAACCCAGAGTAGAAAATAAATGACTCTTTTTCCCCCTGCCCTTCTACACCTGTCACAGTTAATTTTTAACCACCAGTGCATTGCAAAACATTCATCCTGAAGAGCCTGATTCATAAATCTTGTTTTAAATGCTCTGGGCTTGATTTTCAACCAAGACTAAAAAGAGAGTGCTAAGGTAGAGGGAAACGACTTTCAAAGAGTTTTACTTTTCTCTGATATATTTTTTTATTAGGTTTAAAATGTGGTCTGACATTAGAAGTTTGTTTCAAAGGTAAGAAATGAAACCTTGAGGAAAATAAATGCATGCATTTAGATGGTTAAAAGTAAACAGAAGCAAGCCACACCAGGTTTTATAAAAAAAAATAGCAAATTTTATTTGTGCTTGAGAGATGTATTTCTGTGCACTGGAGGGGGAGAGTCAGTTTTACTTTTGTTTTCATGGTGCAGCCTTCTCTTTCTCTCAAGGGACAGGATCTGAGGGGTAAGTCAGAGGGGAGGTGTTTTTTATTCTGCTAAGCCATGGGTGTGCCTTCAGAAACCTTGCAGAAAGTGTCAGATTTTATGCATATGTAAACCTGGGTTTATTTATAAACTTAAATGACATTTTCTTAGCACAAGGTCCTTAGGAGCACTGGATGTGGAGTAATGAATTTGCATCATCCTGAAAGGCCTTTCTGTCCTAAGTTGTCTTAAATTGAAATCATCAAAAGAGGCATTCATTTTACCTTTACACAAAGATTTTGGTTCATTTATTTTTTTTCTCACAGCCCTTTTTTTTTAATGGTCTTTTGTTCATCAGTGATGGCTTACAAAAACATTTAAGAAGTTTTACAGGTTGAAAGCTGTTTGTGGAACATTCGCTACTTGATTGTGATTTGCACGTATGAGATAGTGTTCAGTCTAACTTTCAAACATACTTTAGTGATCAAGAAGCATTTTCCTGACTAGATTGCATCAGCTGAGAAGTGAAATAATGGCTGTTTTTGCCTCTGAAATGAGTTTTACGAAACTTTAAGGAAAGGAAAAGTAATACATATTGTTTTAAAGAATCCAGAAGGTAAAGTTAGTTTTCGATTATGTATGTGAGTTTCCAATGTGGCTGGGTCTTTGAGGTCCCATATAGATGCTGACATAAAAATAGAAGTTGTCCTGAAAGAGCTTAGCAGCCACATGAAAAGTATTTCCCAATTTATTAGGACATCCGTGCTTTTGAATTACTAGTTAACTTGGTGAACTATATAGATTAAGTGACAGTTGTACAATTGTGTTTATTAGTTTCTGTGAAATTTGGACATAGTGTGAGATGAAGGAAATATATGTTAAGTTGACTGTTTTTGGCTGGCCAGTTAGCTCACTTAGAGTGTGGTGCTGATAACACCAGGGTTGGGGATTCTATCCCTGTAGGGGCCAGCTGCCAAAAAAAATAATTAACCATTTTCCTCCCAAGCAGGAATTACTGATTCTTTTCTACCAGCAGAGGGCTCGCTTTTTAAGCTAATAAAGAGCATGTGTCTTGCCAATGACTTTCCAAAGACTAAAATTCAAAGGGAAAGGATTCAGTTCACACTTTCGGTAATATAATAAAACCTCTATGGTAGATGATTGTATGTATTGTGAGAAATTTTTTTGAAACAAAGTTTTTCAAATCTATTTTAAGACTTTCTGTAAGTAGAGGATATACTGCTTTCCAGTGGATAATTTTCTAAAACAGAAAATATACTTTTGGACTTACATTTTAATCTGAAAAGGTTTTGACAAGTAACATCATGTGAATCCATTTTGGTTCATTTATTTTTTTTCTCACAGCCCTTTTTTTTTAATGGTCTTTTGTTCATCAGTGATGGCTTACAAAAACATTTAAGAAGTTTTACAGGTTGAAAGCTGTTTGTGGAACATTCGCTACTTGATTGTGATTTGCACGTATGAGATAGTGTTCAGTCTAACTTTCAAACATACTTTAGTGATCAAGAAGCATTTTCCTGACTAGATTGCATCAGCTGAGAAGTGAAATAATGGCTGTTTTTGCCTCTGAAATGAGTTTTACGAAACTTTAAGGAAAGGAAAAGTAATACATATTGTTTTAAAGAATCCAGAAGGTAAAGTTAGTTTTCGATTATGTATGTGAGTTTCCAATGTGGCTGGGTCTTTGAGGTCCCATATAGATGCTGACATAAAAATAGAAGTTGTCCTGAAAGAGCTTAGCAGCCACATGAAAAGTATTTCCCAATTTATTAGGACATCCGTGCTTTTGAATTACTAGTTAACTTGGTGAACTATATAGATTAAGTGACAGTTGTACAATTGTGTTTATTAGTTTCTGTGAAATTTGGACATAGTGTGAGATGAAGGAAATATATGTTAAGTTGACTGTTTTTGGCTGTCCAGTTAGCTCACTTAGAGTGTGGTGCTGATAACACCAGGGTTGGGGATTCTATCCCTGTAGGGGCCAGCTGCCAAAAAAAATAATTAACCATTTTCCTCCCAAGCAGGAATTACTGATTCTTTTCTACCAGCAGAGGGCTCGCTTTTTAAGCTAATAAAGAGCATGTGTCTTGCCAATGACTTTCCAAAGACTAAAATTCAAAGGGAAAGGATTCAGTTCACACTTTCGGTAATATAATAAAACCTCTATGGTAGATGATTGTATGTATTGTGAGAAATTTTTTTGAAACAAAGTTTTTCAAATCTATTTTAAGACTTTCTGTAAGTAGAGGATATACTGCTTTCCAGTGGATAATTTTCTAAAACAGAAAATATACTTTTGGACTTACATTTTAATCTGAAAAGGTTTTGACAAGTAACATCATGTGAATCCAGACAGGTATGCTTAAGATACTGATGTTTGCAATGTTTCTAGCTTTAGAAAGGCTATTTTTAAAAATAGGACAAGATTATGCAGCTCAGGATGCAAGGTTATTCTCTGAACTAACCATATGTCTCTGTGATCAGCTGGCAGATTCACTTATAGTCTGTATTTTTTCCACTGGGAAAGAAAGAAAGATTTTTAATATATCAGTTGCACCAAAGGAAAGTTTGTAAAATTACTTTCATTGTGGGTTTAGCAGCCCTTCCCAGATATTTTGAATAACTGTGAAGCTGGTTCCTGCTGTTTGCCTGTGTGGACTTTATGTCAGCACCCACATCTTTCTTTATCACATATATGACCATTGGATCACCTTCCCATACAGAGTATGAGGGTGCTAGTGACAGAACCCATGTTTCTTCAAAGGGAATGAAAAGGTAACTGCCTTTTTTCTTTTTTTTTAACTTAAGTAAGCTAAAAATAGAAAACAGAGAAAGCCAGTGTTTGTTGTAGGT
>NW_007743723.1:11190-18271 GCF_000696425.1 Galeopterus variegatus | reverse complement strand
GGCATTTGTAGTGATTCTTTAATTTGTGGCTTCATGTATTTCATCAGTTTTGAAAATTTTTCAGCCTGTATGTATATCTTCAGATATTTTTTGCCCTATTATTCTCTCCCTTCTTTTTTTTTGTGGTTTTAATTGCTTGCATTTTTTTTTAACCTTTTCACTGTGTTCTAATGTGTTCCTTATTTATTTTCTGTATTTCACATAGTTTTCTCCTCCATGCTTAAGTCTAGATAATTCCTACTGTCCTTTCTCCAAGTTGGCTAATATTCTTTTCTATCATGTCAAACCTTCTGTTAAACCCATGTATAAAACTCTTTTTTTTTTTTTTGTCTTTTTTGAGACCGGCTGCACTGCGCTCAGCCAGTGAGCGCTGTGAGCGCACCGGTCATCCCTATATAGGATCTGAACCCGCGGCTGCTGCACTCTCCCGAGTGCGCCACGGGCTCGGCCCAAAACTCTTAATCTCAGTTATTGGGTTTTTCAGTTCTAGATTTCATATTTGACTTTTTTCTATAGATCATGGTATAATTCTTCACCTTGCCATCATTCTCCTGAACAAATTAATCACAGTTATTTTAAAAGCCATGTTTGCTAACCTCAAAGTCTGGATCACCTGTGGGTCTATTTTTATTTTCTTATTATTTTTTTTCTTTTGGGTTTAGATCTTTTGGTTCTTTTTTATTGAAATGCCTGTTCATTTTTTATTAAATACTGGGAATTCTCTAGAAAATTATAGAGAATCTGAATGATATTATATTTCTCCAGAGGGGATTTACTCTTATTTTTTAATGCACTTAGTGTAGAAACAATTTACCTTAATCCAATCAGAGATTGAGATAACTTGAGGATGAGGTGTTTTTGTAAGGTCTGATCTATTTCCAGTTGCCCTTACTCCCAGGGCATGAACCTTTGGTGGTCTCATTGAAAGTCTGCTCTATTTGCTAGAGCCTCTCCTTTTTGGTAACTTTGAATTCCCCCAGGACTTTGGGATGGCCAAAATTTTTTGTTGGATGTTTAGACTTCTAGCTGTCATCTTCTGATTGATTTATCACCCTCTTTCCTGATGAACTGGAAATGCCTGAAGGGGATAAGTGCTGTAAGATATCAGAGTCACTTCTGTATAGTTCCCTTTTGTCTACCAGGTTGGCCTCTGAATTCCTGGTTACCTTGGTTGCTCTCCAATCCCTTAGAACAACTATTTTTGTTATTTTAATCTGATTGATTGGTTGTTTGATTTGTAATCTAGCTTATCTAGTTACTCTTGGCAGGAGAATTGGTATATTATAAGCAACTATCTAATAGATAGAAGCAGATGTTTGACTGCAAGCTCCTACTCACCCCTTTAGACTTACATGCCACTTCTCCAGAATATTTTCCTTCAACACTGTTCAACTCCACCCTCCTCTTGATTTCTTACACCCCCTCTACAATTCCATAATTCCCTTGTATAATTCCCACACAGAATGTAAACAACTGTTTATAATTACCTTATTTTGTCTCTCTCTCTTTCCCACTAAACTATGAGCATCTTGAAGCTGGAGACTACCATTTATTCACCTCAGTATCTTCCATGCCTAACACAATGCCTAGCTAAATAAACATATGCATTAGCGTGAACCCAACTGATTTTCAATAAATACTCAGAAAAGTACTAAAATGTCAGCCAAGTCAGAAAGAAATGGGTTTTTCCTAACACTAGAAGTTACCACCAAGATTTCCAGACCCATTCTTATGACCTTTCAATCTTTTAGGTATTCTTCCACTGGCCTTAAGCACATGGCCACTAACTCACTCATATGTGGAAGCTAAATAAGTTGATGTCATAGAAGTAGAGAGTAGAATAGTGGTAACTAGAGTCTGGGAAGGGGAGGCGAGAGGGATGATAGGGAGAGGTTGGTTAAGGGATTCAAAATTACAGCTAGACAGGAGGAATAAATTCTCATGTTCTATAGCACTGTAGGGTGACTGTAGTTAAGAGTAATTTATTGTATATTTTCAAATAGTTAGAAGAAGAGATTTTGAAATGTTCTCAACACAAAGACATGATAAATGCTTGAGGTGTTGGATATGCTAATTACCCTGATTTGATCATTACACATTGTATACAGGTATTGAAACATCATCACACTGTAACCCATAAATATGTACAATTACTATGTGTCAGTTAGAAATAATTTTATTTTTTAAAAAAAGGACATGGCCGCTAGGACTCGGTTGGTACACCCTATACATCCTGAGCCACCACCTTAAAAAGATGACAGTGATTCTCCCAGACAAGTCATTTCACCTCTTTCATCTTTAGGTCTCTCATATGTAAAATCGGGACATTAAAATCTACCTTCCTGGGTTGATGCGAGGCAGTTATAATTTCATCTTAATTTAAACACACAGACTTTGAAGCTAAACTGTCTGCGTGCTGGTCCTAGCTAGGCTCCTTACAGCTGTGTGACTTTGGGCAAGTTACTCTACCTCCCTGTGCCAGTAAGGAATTAACTTACATAATAATAGCAGAGTAACTATTAGCCATTAGTATTCTATGAGGATCAAATGAAATATGATATGTATTTTATTACCATGAAATACCATGTTAGCACCATGATGATTTAGTATCATTATAATTAAGTCATTTCCCTTGGAGAACAGCTCAACCCTGAAGCTTCTGTGGGTGCTACCAAATGACATATTTAACACTAAAATATGAACATCTAATCTTTTACTGTTGGCTTCTTTAACTAACTTTTTTAAAAAGGCATTTTCAGCTCTAATATTACTCTGGATGACTCATACATGAGAATTGAGGTTTTCCCTATAGTTCCTAAAATCTATAAACCAGAAGCCCAGAGCCTTCCATGTTTCCCCAACAGCAGGCTGTGGGCAAGCCTGGACCAGTCACAACAAAGGAAGCCTACCGAGAAGGGACAGAGACCTCCAGACAGTGTTGGCATTCTCGGCCTTGTGCCTTGGACCTCCTGTTCAGGACTAAAGTGGGCTCTTAGGGTATCACAGACAGTATGTCAGACCAAGTCTCTCTGTGACCAGGACTTTGGGCAGCCAGAGTAGACTTGGCAGTGGAGTTCCAGATCCAAGTCTCAGACAAGCTAGAGCAAGGGTTCAGAGCAGTCTAAGGCTTGGTGGCTACAGGAATCGGCACGTCCCCAGAACCAGGGGCCCTACCTGAAGCAGCACAGAGCAGCACAGGTGTCAGCCGGTGGAGATTCCAGAGGGAAAACCAGCTGCTGGCAAAACCAGATATCTCCCAAGTGAGGAGGATCGAAGGGGGACACAGAAGGGTCACTCTCAGAGCCAAGGGTTAGTTTTGGAATTGGGCAGTGATGGCTTCAGAGCCCAAGCAGAGTGGTCAGCAGGAAACACTGAGACGTGCTAAAACTTTAGAGGGGCATAAGAATGCTCTGGGGCACTTGCTAAAATGCAGATTGCCAGGCCTCACCCCCAGAGAGTCTGAATATAGCAATCTGGATGGGGTCCAGAATTCTGCTTTTTTAACAACCACCCAGATGATTCTGACAAATGGTTCTTGGGCCACACTTTAAAAACCCTTGGTCTATTGTCCTAAGGGTCAAGGGTGTGGCATCTTTGTAGGAGTGTCTTGCAGGGTGTAGGCGGCCCAGGGCATCCAAGGGTTACAATAACTAGTAGGAAGTCAAAGAAGGGAAAACAAGCAAACAACCCTTATGAACCCTGGACAGCTGCTTGCTATTCAGTGCCTTCGCGTGAATTCAGAAAAGGTGTCCATAGTGGGCAGATGAATTTGATAAAAGCACACATTCCTGGGGTTGGAGAAGTAGACCAAGGCCTGGGGAGCAGAGCGCAGGGTGGTCTCAGTCCCCACTTGTCCGCTTGGCTGGGCAGCCTCATAGAACCTGAGACATAGGGGCTGGGGTTACCTTCGGGGTCCTCTTAGGCACCAACAGGTAGCACCATAGGAGCACTGAGACCCAAGGGAGCAATGATAGGATTGGAGGAGCCCAGAGGTTCATGTTCTGGAGTCAGGACTGAGTTCAAGTCTTAGCTTCTCTATTCACTGGTCATAAGACCAGGAATAAATTTACCAACCTCTCACCAGGAATTTAATCTATAAAATAGAGTAAAATTACTTATTGCCTGCCAGTGAGATGTGATAAAAGCCAAGTTAGTCCTTCAACACTTGTCAGGAACTTTGGTAAACATCGGAAGTCTCCAATGCTGTCGGAGGATGGGCACTCAGTGTCCTTTCCTCCAGAACCTCAGTACCACGAAGAATGCTATAATGAAAGCAAAATGGAGGTGACAGTCCCCCACATATCAGCAGACAGGCACAAAATACGGCTGTTCCTCTAGGCTTGGTGAAGTCCAGCTGCCTATCTGCAGGCATCCCACCAAGTGGCTTGCAAGAAAGTTCTCTCTGAGGGACGTAGGCCTGTTCCAAACATGCCGAAAGCAATGAACGGAGGAGGAATGGAGCCCAGTAGACTTGAAATGAGTGGCCCACTTATACACCACTGTGCACCAGAGAATCCAAACTGTTGTTATTGCTATAACCTTTCATTTTTCTTTAATAATTTTGGTATTATGTAATTCAGTGATATGTGTCTCAGTCCTTTCATGCTGCTATCATAGAATACCATAGACTGGGTGGTTTATAAATAACAGAAATTTAGTTCCCACAGTCGTGGAGGCTGGGAAGTCCAAAATCAAGGTGCCAGCAGATTCAGTGTCTGGTGAAGGTCTGCTTTCTGGTTCATAGACGGCCGTCTTCTCACTGTGTCCTCACATGGCAGAAGGGAGGAGGGAGATCTCTGGAGTTTCTTTTTCTTTTTACTGACAGCTGGCCAGTGCTGGGATCCAAACTCTTGACCTGGGCATTGTGACACTGCACTCTAACCAACTGAGCTAACCAGCCAGCCCTGGAGTTTCTTATATAAGGGCACTTCATATAAGCCCCCATTCGTGAGGGCTTTATCCTCATGACCTAACCATCGCCTAACCAGCCAGCCCTGGAGTTTCTTATATAAGGGCACTTCATATAAGCCCCCATTCGTGAGGGCTTTATCCTCATGACCTAACCATCGCCTAACCAGCCAGCCCTGGAGTTTCTTATATAAGGGCACTTCATATAAGCCCCCATTCGTGAGGGCTTTATCCTCATGACCTAACCATCTCCTAAAGGCCCCACCTCCTCATATCATCACATTGGGAGTTAGGATTTCAACATATGAATTTGGGGGCAACGAAACATTCAGTGTATAGCAAATGTTAGATGTATCAGTGGTCTGGTCTGAAGCCTCCTCCAAAAAAGGTCTGATTGTACACTGCTGTGGAAGACTTCATGACTCCAGATTAAAAGGGAACCTCAAAACTGCCAAGAAGCTGTATTAGTCCATTTCTGTTGCTTATAACACAATACCTGGAATTGGGTGATTTATAAGAAAATGAAATTTATTGCTTCCAGTTTCAGAGGCTGGAAAGTCCAAAGTCCAGGGAACACAGCTGGTGAAGGTCTTTGTGGTGGTGACAGTGACCTAGAGGTCTCACATGGCAGAAAATGGTGGAGCAGAGAGAGTAAAAGACCAATCTCATTCACTCTCCTTTTAAAGCCCTCAGAACCACGCCCCTGACCACCATTATTAATCCATTCACTATGGCATGGTCCTGTAGTCTAATCACCTCTTCAAGGCCCCACCTTTCAATAACCATAATGGGGTCTCCAATCCTCAACAGTTACAGTGGGGATTAAGCTTCAGTGAGGTTGGGGGGCCAAGGCATCCTATCAACAGCAGAAGGTTTTTACTTAGAAAGAAAATGCAGCTATCTGCTCTAGACAGAGTCGTCTACATAATTTGTGGGACCCAGTGCTAAATGAAAACATGAGTCCTCTTGTTCAAAAAGCAGGAAAATAAGCTTTTTCTTTTCTTCTGCCATCTTTGTCTATTTCTCTCTCAACCCATCATGGTGTTTTTTATTTGCTATTTAATGTCGCTCTTCCAGGGACACGGGGATACTTCTGGGGTGAGGGCAGCCCCTCACAGGCACCTGGGGCCTGTCCTTGACTTGGTTCACAGGGTGCACACACCTCACCCAACTTTCCCCACACCTGCTCTCGGCCCTGCCAGGGGAGAAGGGCAGCAGCAGTCACCAGGTGGGGGTGGAGGAGGGGGCAGCTGAGAACCCATTCCAGCCAGGTGGGGAGGGGGCAGAGGTGAGCCTCATACGCCTGAGGCTTCAAGCCCCGGGTATGCGTCATGTTCCATCAGACTTCACTAGCAAAACACAAATTCAAAACCAAAATGATGAAGACTTTCAAGACAGCCACTGCAGAGCATTAAACCCCAAGCACAGAGCCTCCTCCTAAGTGAAGAACCCTGTGTGATGGCACTGGTCACTACCCTGATGCTGGAACTCAGAAAACCCAGATGGAGGGAATCAGCATTGCTGAGCAAGCCATTATGTTACTGATTTAGTGATACCAAAGTGTTAACAAGAACAGCATCTTACTCTTAATTGCTATTCAAAAATACATCAACATTGGGATTTTGAAAGTTCAAAACTACAAAAAATAGGCCTAGATATAGAGAACTGATGCCAAATTCACACCAAAACAGAACAGTCTCCATCAGGGTTTCTCACCTCACCACTGTTGACATTTGGGGCTGGGTTATGCTTTGTTGCGGGGCTGTCCCATACCTGCATGTGGGGGCACACTGTAGGGTGTTTAGCAGCATCCCAGGCCTCTACCAGTTAGGTGCCAGTAGCACACCACTTTCCTCCACCCCTATGATGACCAAAAATGTCTCCAGAGGTTGCCAAATGCCCCCTAGGGGGGCAAAATTGCTCCTGGTTGAGAACCATTGGTATAAAATTTGTTACTTTTTTTGTTGAAGTTTTGTTTATGTTTGATTAATGTATTAGTCCATATCTGTTGCTTATAACAGAATATATGACACTAGTAATTTATGAAGAAACAACATTTATTTCTTACATTTGGAGGCTGGGAAGTCCAAGGTCCAAGGGTCACATCTGGTAAGCGCCTCCTTCTTGGTGGGGACTCCCTACGGTGATGCAGGGTGTCACATGGCAAGAGAAT
>NW_007743723.1:9494-10677 GCF_000696425.1 Galeopterus variegatus | reverse complement strand
AGCGCCTCCTTCTTGGTGGGGACTCCCTACGGTGATGCAGGGTGTCACATGGCAAGAGAATGGCAAGAGAGAGCCAACCTTCTCCCTCACTCTCCTTATAAAGCCATGCCCATCTCTTCATGAATGGATCAATCCATTCATGAGGATTCTCACAATTGAGTCACCTCTTAAAGGCCCCACCTTTCAAATACTGTAATCAGATTTCCCACATTCTTAACATTGTAACAATGGGGGTCAAGTTTCACTGAGTTTTGGGGGACATTCAACTCATAGCAATGAGCAAATTACAAATTATACTCCCATATTTAAGAGTTAAATTCTGGTGAGCCATCCATATGGCATTTTTTCTTTTTTAACTTAAAAGTTATCCATGCCTAAATTGCTATGCTTTCTTTATTATCAAAACACACGGCATCCTTCATCCGCAGTTGACAGTAAGTAGAGAAAGCTGTCTTTTTCAGGAGGAAGTGAGAAGTACCTTTCAGAATATACAACAAAAACTCATTGAAAGCACTGCCATATAATCAACACTTGATTACCAATGTTTGTAGAGAAGCAGATGTGCTGATATCCAGAAAAAAACAGATTATGCAAAAATCATTTCTATTTGGCTGTATTTTTGTGTTGGTTTGTTTTTGCCACAGATCAATCTAAGTGGGCTTTGTTTGGGCCAATATTGAAATAGAAGAGGAAGCCATCTGGGCCAGTGAGAATCTGGAATTCAAAAGGAAAACAGGAGGTCATCTATTTGGATTTGATGGTGTAGAGAAAGTGAAGATAAATGGTCAGGGTCCCTTGGGGGTTCAGAGTTTTATCAAGCATTTGATATAAATATACATGCGTGCCCAGGTGTTCTTTGGTTATTGTCTAATGTAACTGCACATGTGCACCCAGGTGTTCCTGGGTTGTCTGACTCACACCCAGGTGTCCTGGGTTATTGGACTTAAGTATAAAGGACAAGTGGCTCTGATCCACAGTGCCCCCACCCCTACCTGGGATGCCCTGGGGGACCACAGGGAGGCCACTACTGTTGCTGGAGGCTGTTGCTGCCAGGGCCCCCAGGACCCTCCTGGGGCTACTGCCATTGTTGCTGGAGGCTGCTATAAGCTGCAGCTGCTGCTAAGGAAGCTGAGGACTGAGCTCATGTCATCTGCCAATGGCTCCCGGGATCTTTCCCAATTAC
>NW_007743723.1:7682-8607 GCF_000696425.1 Galeopterus variegatus | reverse complement strand
CGGGATCTTTCCCAATTACCTAGCTCATGGACCTGCATGTGAGGGGTCTGGTGACCCAGCCCGGCACAGGAGGGGTCTGGTGACCCAGTCTGTATATGAGGGATCTGTGGCCCAGTTTGTACAACAGGTTTGAAGGGTGTGAGCCCTAACCCACCAATATAATTGACTACGTTGGCAGGATTCCCACAGTTGCCCTAGCCATACAGACCAAAAAAAATTAGTGGACTAAATTATCCTCTCTCCTGTGTTTTGAAGCCTTCTTGGTGATCACTTCTTGGACAAAAGAGAAGGTGAATAGAGTTGAAACTCTGTGGTGGCCACTGTTGGTGCCCCACCCAGACCCCGGAAGCCTTCTAACCAGCTGGCTCTCTGCACCTGTCCCTCCCTTCTGTAGATGTCACTGCTAACTGATCATACCTGTGACCTTCTTCACAGCATCATCCTCCAGGAACAGACAGGTGTGGGGTACAGGGGCACAGTTCTTAGCTGGAACTAACTCGATGTGCAATTTACACTCAGAGCTCCCTGTGGGGTCAGGGTGAGGCAGGGCTTTAGCTGAAGCCACACCCCTGCCTGCCATCTTTCCTTCCTCTCCTGCCTCCTTCCCTTCCTTTCTCATTTCTCCTGGACTCGCTTCCTTCATGAATCAGTTACACTCAAATCCTTGGCTCGGGGTTGTCTTCCGAGAAAAATGGGCCTGACTTATTTTCTTTTTGTCCACAAGACCACAAGGGAACTGCCACCTGTGCAGGCCTACCCAGGTGGGCCTGGACCACACGACCAAACCAAGAAGATGTGGCTTCATTTCAGGGGCATTAATAAGACCTTAGGGTTTTGAAATACTTCCCCATTTTTCAGGTACTCACTATGTAGGGCCGGAGCCAGAGAACAGGGTTCTGCCAGACCCCTTTCTGCCCAGAGAAGA
>NW_007743723.1:5186-6806 GCF_000696425.1 Galeopterus variegatus | reverse complement strand
AGGAAACCCTCAGACTTGAACCCAAACTTAGAAGATTGGTTAGTGGCAGAGTGAGCCTGGAAGCCCAATCTTCTAACTCCAAGTTCAATGCTCTCTCTCATGTGTGCATCCACCTGCTCTTCTGCACTGACTCATGTTAACTCTCTATTGCCTGACTTCCCCTAAAAACTGAAACATAAGACTCTTTGAGAATGAAGACAAGGGGGTCCCCACAGTGCCTAGGTCAGACACTCAAAACACACATTTTGATGGTGAATGACTGACTAAGCAATGCTTTTCCTGCCTCAGTGTTCCCGTAAAGCAGATCTAGGGCTGCCGTCTATATCGCATGAATGCCGTCCACACATCCCACAAAGTGCAGTGGACGACATGCTCAGCCTTGCGTGGAAGCCATGAGCAGAGGTGATTTCTGTTGCGAGGAATCTGGAACTTCCTCTCTCCAAACAGTCCACTTGATCCCTCAGAGTTCTGGAGCATAAAATTGTAGCTCAGGACCTCAACTGCAAAGGAAATGGACTTTTGTACTCGCACACAAGGCCTGGTGTATAGTGGCTCTTTTAAAAAGATCGGTTGATAGATGAGTACCTCTGCAGGCTGAGGGGTACATCGTGGTGCAGTGAAGAAAAACAGGCTTCAGGGTTTTTACAGTGAGCTCCACCCTGAGCTGAGACTTAGCTCTTGGTGGCCATGTGACTGTGGGCAAGTTCCTTACCACATACCTATGTCCACCTCACCCTTAATCCTCCCCACCCCCAATCCTCCCCACCCCCAAACACACACAAGAATTGCTGGTGGAAAGGAAGATACAAACAGTTGGGGACAACTATACGATCTTTTATAGGATAAAAACAGCAGTGTGGCACTGTGGTTAAAAGCACTGATTTGGGAGTCAGACCCATGGTTTTGAATCAAGACTCTCCTTGTGCAGCAATAGACAAGATACTTGGGTCATCTCTAACTCTAATCACTCATATGCGGACTGGAATGAGTAATAGCAACTACCTCATGGTTGTTCCGAGAACGTGAGATCATACATGCATATTGCTCAGCCCAGGACTGGCACAAAATGGGCAAATGTCAAATGAATAAATGATTGAACAGACAAAGGAATGACCTGAATGGGTAACATTGGCAGAACCTAACAAAAAGACAATTGTCAAGGGGATCTGGAAAATGCAGTTTGCAGAGTCCCAACCCCAGCATCAGAAAGCAGAGTATAACAGATGTGGAGCTGAGAGATAATAGGTAAATTAGCAGAACCTTCCAGTTATACTTACTCATAGCTCCATACTTTTGATACATGATGCTAATTACAATCATAATTGTATTTTTTGTGAGTTTTTTGGATTTGTCTCCTCCCACTAGACTATCCATAAGCTCACTGAGGACAAAGCCACATTTATTTGGTTCACTACTGTATCCCCCCCCCCACACACAAACATATCTGGAACATGGGAAGTGCTCAATAATTGTTCACTAAAATGAATTTATGAAGGGTGTCCGAGGTCAGGTTTTGTAGAAGTAGAACCTAATACATGGATTCTTGTGCAAGGGATTGATCAAGGAAGGACTTTCAGAAGAAAGGGAGTAAGAGAGGCAGGAGAGGCCAGGGGAGGAGCT
>NW_007743723.1:0-280 GCF_000696425.1 Galeopterus variegatus | reverse complement strand
GCTGGAGTCTGGTGGCTTCTCTGTCATCTGCTCACAAGAAACCCTAACTCGCATTCATACTTGTATGGTGAGCTGCAGTTTTCAAAGCACTGTATTTTCATGTTTGGTATTTTATTGCATCTTCACAATAACACGGTGAGACTGATATTGTTCTCCCCACTTTGCAATTTCCCCATTTAACAGATGAGAGAAACAATGAGCACTTAAGTGATGTGCCCGAGGTTATATATGCTGCACCCGGCTGGTCTGGGGAGTTGGACCCACGGTTTTATTTAAGAAG
>NW_007743722.1:25580-26091 GCF_000696425.1 Galeopterus variegatus | reverse complement strand
TTGATGAGTTTACTTAAAGGGATGAGCTTTATGTTATAAGTTTATTTTGATTGATGAGGTTCGTCAGATGAGTGTAGTCAGATCAATGGGCTTGGTCTGATGAGTTCAGTTAGATCGAATAGCTTGGTCTGATGAGTTCACTTATATCGATTAGCTTGCTCTGATGAGTTTACTTAGATTGATGAGCTTGGTGTGAGGAGCTTACTTTGATCAATGAGCTTGGTCTGATGAGTTTACTAAGATCGGTGAGCTTGCTCTGAGGAGTTTACTTAGATCGATTAGCTTGGTCTGAAGCGTTTACTTAGATTGATGAGCTTGGTGTGAGGAGCTTACTTTGATCAATGAGCTTGGTCTGATGAGTTCACTTATATCGATTAGCTTGCTCTGATGAGTTTAATTAAATCGATTAGCTTGGCCTGATGAGTTTATAGACCTATGAGCTTGGTCTGGTGATTTTACTTAGATCGATGAGCTTGGTGTGATGAGTTTACTTGGATCAATGAGCTTGGTG
>NW_007743722.1:20502-20778 GCF_000696425.1 Galeopterus variegatus | reverse complement strand
TTACTTTGATTGTGATGAGCTTACTTTGATCAATGAGCTTGGTCTGATGAGTTCACTTATATCGATTAGCTAGCTCTGATGAGTTTACTTAGATCGATGAGCTTGGTCTGATGCGTTTACTTAGATCGAAGGGCTTGGTCTGATGAGTTTACTTAGATCGATTAGCTTGGTCTGATGAGTTTACTTAGATCGATGAGCTTGGTCTGATGAGTTTACTTAGATCGATTAGCTTGGTCGGATGAGTATTCTTAGATAAATAAGCTTGGTCTGATGAGG
>NW_007743722.1:19414-19806 GCF_000696425.1 Galeopterus variegatus | reverse complement strand
ACTTAGATCGATGAGCTTGGTGTGATGAGTTTACTTGGATCAATGAGCTTGGTGTGATGAGTTCTCTTATATCGATTAGCTTGGTCTGATGAGTTTACTTAGATCGATGAGCTTGGTCTGATGAGTTTACTTAGATCGATGAGCTTGGTGTGATGAGTTTACTTGGATCAATGAGCTTGGTGTGATGAGTTCTACTTATATCGATCAGCTTGGTCTGATTAGTTTAGTTAGATCAATTAGCTCTGTCCGATGAGTTTACTTAGATCGATTAACTTGGTCTGATGATTTTACTTAGATTGATGATCTTGGTGTGATGAGTTTACTTGGATCAATGAGCTTGGTGTGATGAGTTCTCTTATATCGATGAGCTTGGTGTGATGAGTTCTCTTATA
>NW_007743722.1:16037-16673 GCF_000696425.1 Galeopterus variegatus | reverse complement strand
TGAAGTGCTTGGTCTGATGAGTTTACTTAGATCGATTAGCTTGCTCTGATGAGTTTAATTTAATCGATTAGGGCTTGGTCTGATGAGTTTACTTAGATCGATTAGCTTGCTCTGATGAGTTTAATTTAATTGATTAGCTTGGTCTGATGAGTATACTTAGATAAATAAGCTTGGTCTGATGAGTTTACTTAGATTGATGAGCTTGGTCTGATGAGTTTACTTAGATTGATGAGCTATGTCTGGTGAGTGTACTTAGATCGATGAGCTTGGTGTGATGAGTTCACTGAGATTGATGAGCTTGGTCAGATGAGTTTACTTTGATCGATTAGCTTCTTCAGATGAGTTAACTTAGATGGATGAGCTTGGTCTGATGAGTTTACTTAGATCGATTAGTTTGATCTGATGAGTTTACTTAGATCGATTAGCTTGGTCGGATGAGTATACTTAGATAAATAAACTTGGTCTTATGAGTTTACTTAGATTGATGACCTTGGTCTGATGAGTTTACTTAGATCGATGAACTTGGTCTGATGAGTTTACATAGATGGAGGAGCTTGATCTGATGAGTTTATGTAGATTATACGAAGTTATACGACTTAGATCGAAGGGTTTGGTCTGATGAGTTCACTTATATCG
>NW_007743722.1:14531-15637 GCF_000696425.1 Galeopterus variegatus | reverse complement strand
AATTTAATCGATTAGCTTGGTCGGATGAGTATACTTAGATAAATAAACTTGGTCTTATGAGTTTACTTAGATTGATGAGCTTGGTCTGATGAGTTTACTTAGATCGATTAACTTGGTCTGATGAGTTTACATAGATGGATGAGCTTGATCTGATGAGTTTATGTAGATCGATGTGCTTGGCCTGATGAGTTTACTTAGATCGATGAACTTGGTCGGATGAGTTTACTTAGATCGATTAGTTTGATCTGATTAGTTTACTTAGATCGATTAGCTTGGTCGGATGAGTATACTTAGATAAATAAACTTGGTCTTATGAGTTTACTTAGATTGATGAGCTTGGTCTGATGAGTTTACTTAGATCGATTAACTTGGTCTGATGAGTTTACATAGATGGATGAGCTTGATCTGATGAGTTTATGTAGATCGATGTGCTTGGCCTGATGAGTTTACTTAGATCGATGAACTTGGTCTGATGAGTTTATTAGATCGATTAGTTTGATCTGATGAGTTTACTTAGATCGATTAGCTTGGTCGGATGAGTATACTTAGATAAATAAACTTGGTCTTATGAGTTTACTTAGATTGAGGACCTTGGTCTGATGAGTTTACTTAGATCGATGAACTTGGTCTGCTGACTTTACATAGATGGATGAGCTTGATCTGATGAGTTTATGTAGATCGATGTGCTTGGCCNGTGTTGAGTTGATGGATTAGCTTGGTCTGATGAGTTAACTTAGATCGATGAGCTTGGTCTGGTGAGTTTACTTAGATCGATGAGCTTGGTTTGATGAGTTTACTTAGATCAAAGAGCTTGGTGTGATGCGTTTAATTTTATCAAATAGCATGGTATGATGAGCTTACTTAGATCGATGAGCTTGGCCTCATGAGTTTCGTCAGATCGATGACCTTGGTCTGATGAGTTCACTTAGATCGAATAGCTTGGTCTGATGAGTTTACTTAGATCGACGAGCTTGGTCTGATGAGTTTACTATGATCATAGAGCTTGGTCTGATGACATTATTAGATCAATGACCTTGCTCTGAACAGTTTACTTAGATCGAAGGGCTTGGTCTGATGAGTTTAGTTAGATCGATTAGCTTGCTCTG
>NW_007743722.1:12265-12891 GCF_000696425.1 Galeopterus variegatus | reverse complement strand
ATCGATGAGCTTGGTGTGATGAGTTTACGTAGATCCATGAGCTCGGCCTGATGAGTTTACTTTGATCAATCAGCTTGGTCTGATGCGTTTACTTAGATTAATTACCTCTGTCCTATGAATATAATTAGATCGATTAGTTTGGTCTGATGACTTTACTTAGATCGATGAGCTTGGTCTGATGAGTTTACTGAGATCGATGAGCTTGGTCAGATGAGTTTACTTTGATCGATTATCTTGGTCAGATGAGTTTACTTAGATCGAAGAGCTTGGTCTGATGAGTTTACTTAGATCGATGTGCTTGGTGTGATGAGTTTAATTTGATCAATGAGCTTTGTCTGATGTGTTCTCTTATATCGATTAGCTTGCTCTTATGAGTTTACTTAGATCTTTGAGCTTGGTCTGATGAGTTTACTTAGATCGATGACCTTGGTGTGATGAGTTTAAGCAGATCGATGTGCTTGGTCTGATGAGTTTTCTTAGATCAATGAGATTGGTCAGATGAGTTTAGTCAGATCGAAGAGCTTGGAATAATGAGTTTACTTAGATGGATGATCTTGGTCAGATGAGTTTACTTAGATCAATGAGCTTGGTCTGATGAGTTTACTTAGATTGATGAGCTTACTGTG
>NW_007743722.1:10865-11607 GCF_000696425.1 Galeopterus variegatus | reverse complement strand
GATGAGTTTACTTAGATCGAAGAGCTTGGTCTGATGAGTTTACTTAGATCGATTAGCTTGATCTAATGAGTTTAAGCAGATCGATGTGCTTGGCCTGATGAGTTTTCTGAGATCGATGAGATTGGTCAGATGAGTTTAGTCAGATCGAAGAGCTTGGACTATTGACTTTACTTAGATGGATGATCTTGGTCAGATGAGTTTACTTAGATCAATGAGCTTGGTCTCATGAGTTTATTTAGATCGATGAGCTTGGTCTGATGAGTTTACTAAGATCGGTGAGCTTGTTCTGAGGAGTTTACTTAGATGGATTAGCTTGGTCTCCTGAGTTAACTTAGATCGATGAGCTTGGTCTGATGAGTTCTCTTAGATCGATGTGCTTGGTCTGATGAGTTTTCTTAGATCGATTAGCTTGGTTTGATGAGTTTACTTAGATCGATGAGCTTGGTGTGATGAGTTTACTTTTATCAAAGAGCATGGTATGATGAGCTAACTTAGATTGATGTGCTTAGTGTGATGAGTTTACCTAGAAGGATGAGCTTTTTGTTATATGTTTACTTAGATTTATGATTTTGGTCAGATGAGTTAGATCGATGGGCTTGGTCTGATGAGTTTTCTTAGATCGATTAGCTTGGTTTGATGAGTTTACTTAGATCGATGAGCTTGGTGTGATGCCTTTAATTTTATCAAAGAGCATGGTATGATGAGCTAACTTAGGTTGATGTGCTTAGTGTGATGAGTTTAC
>NW_007743722.1:7145-9336 GCF_000696425.1 Galeopterus variegatus | reverse complement strand
TCTGAGGAGTTTACTTAGATCGATTAGCTTGGTCTGATGAGTTTACTTAGATTGATGAGCTTGGTGTGATGAGCTTACTTTGATCAATGAGCTTAGTCTGATGAGTTCACTTATATCGGTGAGCTTGTTCTGAGGAGTTTACTTAGATCGATTAGCTTGGTCTGATGAGTTTACTTAGATCGATGAGCTTGGTCTGATGAGTTTACTTAGATTGATGAGCTTACTGTGATGAGTTTTCTTTGATCAATGAGCTTGGTCGGATGAGTTCCCGAAGATTGATGAACCTGGTCTGAAGAGTTTAATTAGATCGATTAGCTTAGTCTGATGAGTTTATATAGATCGATGAGCTTGGTCTGATGAGTTTCCTTAGATAGATTAACTTGGTATGATGAGTTTATAAGATGGATGAGCTTGGTCTGATCAGTTTACTTGGATCGATTAGCTTGTTCTGATGAGTTTATATAGATGGATGAGCTTGGTCTGATCAGTTTACTTGGATCGATTAGCTTGTTCTGATGAGTTTATATAGATGGATGAGCTTGGTCTGATGAGTTTACATAGATCGATGAGCTTTGTTTTATGAGTTTACTTAGATCGAGAAGCTTGGTCTGATGAGTTTACATAGATTGATGTGATTGGTCTGATGAGTTTACTTTGATCGATGAGCTTGGTAAGATGAGTTTACTTTGATCGATGAGCTTGCTCTGTAGAGTTTACTTACATCGATTAGCTTGGTCTGATGTGTTGAGTTGATGGATTAGCTTGGTCTGATGAGTTAACTTAGATCGATGAGCTTGGTCTGATGAGTTTACTTAGATCTACTTAGATCGATTAGCTTGGTCTGATGAGTTTACTTAGATTGATGAGCTTGGTGTGATGAGTTTACTTAGATTGATTAGTTTGGTCTGATGAGTTTACTTAGATCGATTAGTTTGGTCGGATGAGTTTACTTAGATCGATTAGTTTGGTCTGATGAGTTTACTTAGATCGATTAGCTTGGTCGGATGAGTATACTTAGACAAATAAACTTGGTCTTATGAGTTTACTTAGATTGATGAGGTTGGTCTGATGAGTTTACTTAGATCGATGAGCTTGGTCTGATGAGTTTACTTAGATTGATGAGGTTGGTCTGATGAGTTTACTTAGATCGATGAGCTTGGTCTGATGAGATTACTTAGATAGATGACCTTGGTGTGATGAGTTTACTTTGATCAATGAGCTTGGTCTGATGAGTGCACTTATATCGATTAGCTTGCTCTGATGAATTTACTTAGATCGATGAGCTTGGTCTGACGAGATTACTTAGATCAATTACCTCTGTCCAAAAAATATACTTAGATCGATTACTTTGGTCTGATGACTTTACTTATATCGATGAGCTTGGTCTGATGAGTTTACTTAGATCGATGAGCTTGGTCTGATGAGTTTACTTAGATTGATGAGCTTGGTCTGATGAGTTTACTTAGATTGATGAGGTTGGTCTGATGAGTTTACTTGGATCCATGAGCTTGGATGGATGNTTACTTTGATCAATTAGCTTTCTCCAATGTATTTACGTAGATCGAGTCGCTTGGTCTGATGAGTTTACTGAGATCGATGAGCTTGGTGTGGTGAGTTTACTTAGATCTATGAGGTTGGTCGGATGAGATTAGTTAGATTGATTAGCTTGGTCTGATTAGTTTTCCTAGATCGATTAGCTTGATCTGACGAGTTTTCCGAGATCGCTTCGCTGGGTATGATTAGTTTTTCCTTGATCGATTTGTCAGGTCTGATTAGTTTTCCTAGATCGATTACCTTGGTCTGATTAGTTTTCCTAGATCGATTAGCTTGGTCTGATTAGTTTTCCTACATTGATTAGATTGGTCTGATTAGTTTTCCTCGATCGATTAGCTTTGTCTGATTAGTTTTCCTAGATCGATTACTTGGGTCTGATTTGTTTTCCTAGATCGATTAGTTGGGTCTTATTAGTATTCCTAGATCGATTAGTTGGTTCTGATTATATTTCCTAGATCGATTATTTGGGTCTGATTAGTTTTCCTAGGTCGATTAGTTGGGTCTGATTCGTTTTTCTTAGATCGATTAGTTGGGTCAGATTAGTTTCCCTAGATCGATTAGTTGGGTGTGATTAGTTTACCTAGATCGATTAGCTTTGTCTGATTAGTTTTCCTAGATCGATTAGTTGGGTCTGATT
>NW_007743722.1:3974-6560 GCF_000696425.1 Galeopterus variegatus | reverse complement strand
GTTTACTTAGATCGATGAGCTTGGTCTGATGAGTTTACTTAGATCGATTAGCTTGCTCTGATGAGTTTACTTAGATCGATGAGCTTGGTCTGATGAGTTTACTTAGATCGAAGAGCTTGGTCTGATGAGTTTACTTAGATCGAAGAGCTTCTTCTGATGAGTTTACTTAGATCCATGAGCTTGGTCTGATGAAGTTATATAGATAAATTAGCTCTGTCTGATCAGTTTACTTAGATCGATTATCTTGGTCTGATGAGTTTACTTAGACCGATGGGCTTGGTGTGATGAGTTTAGTTAGATCGATTATCTTACTCAGATGAGTTTACTTAGATCGATTAGCTTTATCTGATGAGTTTACTTAGATCGATTAGTTTGGTCTGATGAGTTTACTTAGATCGATGAGCTTGGTCTAATGAGTTTACTTAGATCGATTAGCTTGCTCTGATGAGTTTACTTAGATCGATGAGCTTGGTCTGATGAGTTTACTTAGATCGAAGAGCTTTGTCTGATGAGTTTACTTAGATCGAAGAGCTTTGTCTGATGAGTTTACTTAGATCGAAGAGCTTTGTCTGATGAGTTTACTTAGATCGAAGAGCTTTGTCTGATGAGTTTACTTAGATCGAAGAGCTTTGTCTGATGAGTTTACTTAGATCGAAGAGCTTTGTCTGATGAGTTTACTTAGATCGAAGAGCTTTGTCTGATGAGTTTACTTAGATCGAAGAGCTTTGTCTGATGAGTTTACTTAGATCGAAGAGCTTTGTCTGATGAGTTTACTTAGATCGAAGAGCTTTGTCTGATGAGTTTACTTAGATCGAAGAGCTTTGTCTGATGAGTTTACTTAGATCGAAGAGCTTTGTCTGATGAGTTTACTTAGATCGAAGAGCTTTGTCTGATGAGTTTACTTAGATCGAAGAGCTTCTTCTGATGAGTTTACTTAGATCCATGAGCTTGGTCGGATGAATTTATTTAGATAAATTAGCTCTGTCTGATCAGTTTACTTAGATCGAATATCGTGGTCTGATGAGTTTACTTAGATTGATGAGCTCGGTCTGTTGAGTTTATTTTGATCAATTAGCACTGTCCGGTGAGTTTACTTAGATTGATGAGCTCGGTCTGTTGAGTTTATTTTGATCAATTAGCACTGTCCGGTGAGTTTACTTAGATAGATTAGCTTGGTCTAATGAGTTTACTTAGATCAATTAGCACTGTCCGATGAGTTTAATAGATCGATTAGCTTGGTCTGATGAGTTTACTTAGATTGATGAGCTCGGTCTGATGAGTTTCCTTGGATTGATGAGCTTGGTCTGATGAGTTTATGTAGCTCGAAGGGCTTGGTCTGATGAGTTTAATTAGATCGATTACCTTGCTCTAATGAGTTTACTTAGATCGATGAGCTTGGTCTGATGAGTTTACTTAGATCAATTAGCTCTGTCCGATGAGTTTACTTAGATTGATGAGCTCGGTCTGATGAGTTTCCTTGGATTGATGAGCTTGGTCTGATGAGTTTATGTAGCTCGAAGGGCTTGGTCTGATGAGTTTAATTAGATCGATTACCTTGCTCTAATGAGTTTACTTAGATCGATGAGCTTGGTCTGATGAGTTTACTTGGATCAATTAGCTCTGTCTGATGTGTTTACTTAGATCTATTAGCTTGGTCGNCTGATGAGTTTACTTAGATCGATGAGCTTGGTCTGATGAGTTTAATTAGATCGAAGAGCTTTGTCTTATGAGTTTACTTAGATCGAAGAGCTTCTTCTGATGAGTTTACTTAGATCCATGAGCTTGGTCTGATGAATTTACTTAGATCAATTAGCTCTGTCTGATCAGTTTACTTAGATCGATTATCTTGGTCTGATGAGTTTACTTAGATTGATGAGCACGGTCGGTTGAGTTTATTTAGATCAATTAGCTCTGTCCGGTGAGTTTACTAAGATCGATTAGCTTGGTCTGATGATTTTACTTAGATCAATTAGCACTGTCCGATGAGTTTACTTAGATCGATTAGCTTGGTCTGATNTGGGCTTGGTGTGATGAGTTTAGTTAGATCGATTATCTTACTCAGATGAGTTTACTTAGATCGATTAGCTTTATCTGATGAGTTTACTTAGATCGATGAGCTTTGTCTGATGAGTTTACTTAGATCGAAGAGCTTCTTATAATGAGTTTATTTAGATCCATGAGCTTGGTCTGATGAATTTACTTAGATCAATTAGCTTTGTCTGATCAGTTTACTTAGATCGATTACCTTGGTCTGATGAATTTACTTAGATTGATGAGCTCGGTCTGTTGAGTTTATTTAGATCAATTCGCACTGTCCGGTGAGTTTACTTAGATCGATTAGCTTGGTCTGATGAGTTTACTTAGATCAATTAGCACTGTCCGATGAGTTTACTTAGATCGATTAGCTTGGTCTGATGAGTTTACATAGATCGATGAGCTTGGTCTGGTGAGTTTAATTTGATCGATGAGCTTGGTCGGATTACTTTTCTTAGATCGATGAGCTTTGTCGGATGAGTTTACTTAGATCAATTGTATCTGTCCGATGAGTTTACTTAGATCGATTAGCTTGGTCTGATGAGTTTACTT
>NW_007743722.1:2334-3315 GCF_000696425.1 Galeopterus variegatus | reverse complement strand
AGCTTGGTCGGATGAGTTTACTTAGATCAATTGTCTCTGTCCAATGAGTTTACTTAGATCGATTAGCTTGGTCTGATGAGTTTACTTAGATCAATTAGCACTGTCCGATGAGTTTAATTAGATCGATTAGCTTGGTCTGATGAGTTTACATAGATCGATGAGCTTGGTCTGGTGAGTTTAATTTGATCAATGAGCTTGGTCGGATGACTTTTCTTAGATCTTTAAGCTTGGTCGGATGAGTTTACTTAGATCAATTGTCTCTGTCCAATGAGTTTACTTAGATTGATTAGCTTGGTCTGATGAGTTTACTTAGATCGAAGAGCTTGGTCTGATGGGTTTACTTAGATCGATGAGCTTCGTCTGATGAGTTTACTTAGATCGATGTGTTTGGTCAGAAGAGTCACCTTTGATCGATTAGCTTGCTCTGATGAGTATACTTAGGTAGATGAGCTTGGTCTGATTAGTTTACTTAGATCAATTAACTCAGTCTGATGAGTTTACATAGATCGATTTGCTTGGTCTCATAAGCTTACTTAGATCGATGAGCTTAGTCGGATGACTTTACTTAGACTGATGAGATTGGTCGGATGAGGTTACTTAGATCAATTAGCTGTGTCTGATGAGTTTACTTAGATCGATTAGCTTGGGATGTCGAGTTTAATTAGATCGATGAGCTTCGTCTGATGAGTTTACTTAGACCGATGGGCTTGGTATGATGAGTTTAGTTAGATCGATTATCTTACTCAGATGAGTTTACTTAGATCGATTAGCTTTCTCTGATGAGTTTACTTAGATTGATGAGCTTGGTCTGATGATTTTAATAAGATCGAAGAGCTTGGTGTGATGAGTTTTATTAGATCGATGAGTTTCGTCTGATGAGTTTACTTAGATCAGTGTGCTTGGTCTGATGAGTTTAATAAGATCGATTATCTTACTCTGATGAGTTTACTTAGATCGATGAGCTTGGTCTGATGATTTTAA
>NW_007743722.1:0-997 GCF_000696425.1 Galeopterus variegatus | reverse complement strand
ATTGATTAGCTTGGTCTGATGAGTTTACTTCGATCAATGGGCTTGTTCTGATGAGTTTGCTTAGATCGATGTGCTTGGTCTGATGAGTTTACTTAGATCGATGAGCTTGGTCTGATGAGTTTACTTAGATCGATGAGCTTGGTCTGATTAGTTTACTTAGATCAATTAGCCCAGTCTTATGAGTTTACATAGATCAATTAGCTTGGTCTGATGAGTTTACTTAGATCGATGAGCTTGGTCTGATGAGTTTACTTATATCGATGAGTTTGGTCTGATGAGTTTACTTCGATTGAAGAGCTTGGTCTGATGAGTTTAATTACATGGATGAGCTTGGTCTGATGAGTTTACTTAGATCGATTAGCTTTCTCTGATGAGTTTACTTAGATTGATGAGCTTGGTCTGATGATTTTAATAAGATCGAAGAGCTTGGTGTGATGAGTTTTATTAGATCGATGAGTTTCGTCTGATGAGTTTACTTAGATCAGTGTGCTTGGTCTGATGAGTTTAATTAGACCGATTATCTTACTCTGATGAGTTTACTTAGATCGATGAGCTTGGTATAATTAGTTTACTTAGATCAATGAGCTCAGTCTGATGAATTTACATAGATCGATTAGCTTAGTCTGATTAGTTTACTTAGATCGATGAGCTTGGTCTGATTAGTTTAATTTGATCGATGTGCTTGGTCTGATGAGTTTACTTAGATCGATAAGATTGGTCGGATGAGTTTGCTTAGATCGATTAGTTCGGTCCCATTAGTTTACTTAGATCGATGAGATTGGTCTGATGAGTTTACTTAGATCGATTAGCTTGCTCTGATGAGTTTACTTAGATCGATGAGCTTGGTCTGATGATTTTAATTTGCTCGATGAGCTTGGTCGGATGAGTTTACTTAGGTCGATAAGATTGGTCGGATGAGTTTGCTTAGATCGATTATTTCGGTCCCATTAGTTTACTTAGATCGATGAGATTGGTCTGATGAGTTTACTTAGATCGA
>NW_007743721.1:17677-18274 GCF_000696425.1 Galeopterus variegatus | reverse complement strand
GGTTTCAATGGGCTTCTTCCCTATCTCCTGCCTTTCTTAGGACCTATCCTCCTTCTTCTACCGCTACCCTGCATACTTAATGAATGTTCAAGTTCATTACTAAAGGTTGGCGATGCCAGAAACAGATGTGTACGATTGAAAAAAAAAAGACAAAAGACAAAAAATAATGTACACCCCCTCCTCCCCCTGGCAGTGTGGTGCCCAATGACGGGTAAGACCTTGACGTAAAAGGCAACCTAAGACAGGGGCCACACCCCTAACTGCCCATCCGGCTATTCGGTACTCAATGACGGGTAAGACCCTCAAAGCAAGGGCAACCTAAGACAGGGGCCGTATTCTTTAAACCTGGCTGTGTGATACTCAACGACGGGTAAGACCTTTAAATAAAGGCAACCTAAGACAGAGGTCACACCCTGGTTTACAAAAACAAAAGGGGGAGATGTTGGGCTACACCCAGGCTGCCAGCCATTTTGGGAAAGTACCTCAGCCATTTTCAACTTGCTTCGGGCTGATTCTGGGAAACCGAAACCTAAGCAGAGATCTCAAAACTTAAAAGAACTAACTTCCGGGGTACGGTGACTCTGCACTTTTTTCCCG
>NW_007743721.1:12418-16022 GCF_000696425.1 Galeopterus variegatus | reverse complement strand
AACAATGAATACCTACTTTTAGATGCCTCATGTTAAATTGGAAATTATTATGTCTATTTAATTTAATAAAAATAAAAGCAAAGATAAGTATAACTAACCTATACTGTATTACGTAGCCAATAATTGAAAATGTGTCATTAGTGTTGTGATGGCCAGTTTTATATGACTAGGCTACATTTTCAGTTACAAACACTAATCCAGATTTTGCTGTGTAAGCATTTGTACATGTGATTAAAGTCCATAATTAGTCGACTTTAGTTAAAGGAGATTATTATCTGTGTGGGTCTAATTCCATCCAATAGAAGTATCTAAGGCCAGAACAAAGGATTCCTGGAGGAAAAAAAAAATTCACCTGTCAATAGAAGCTTCAGCTCATGCCCAAGAGTTCTATGTAGATTACCCCTCCTTATGACCTTCCCTACAAATTTTGGACTTGAATTGCCATTCCCCACAATCTTGAAAGTTAATTCCTTCCAACAAATTTCTTAATATATAATTCTACTAGTTCTGTTTCTTTGGTTGAACACTGACAAATACAAGTGTCTTTTAAGTGATACATATAATTAATCTTTTTCCTATATTGTACATGTCACAACTATGGCTGGGTAACATTAACTTTTCCAAGTCAAGTGAAAAAGCTAGAATATTTTTTTCTATGTGACCCTACTATTGATAGTATATCATAAAAATGTAAGTTTAATATAATTTTATGTAACTATCTTTCAGTACATAACTGTATATATCATAGGCAAATTTTATGTTAAAATATGTGATCCTTTGTACTCAAGTACTCTTATAAATATTTAAAAAATAAAACCATACCATACTTTATAATTTAATATGTAATGGGCTATGTATATCCACCTAGACCATTTCTAATCATATTTTTCTATTAAGTTTCTATGGATACTCAAATTACCTTNCACCTAGACCATTTCTAATCATATTTTTCTATTAAGTTTCTATGGATACTCAAATTACCTTTAATTGGCACTATACTTAATTGCTTTTAGATGTCCAAGCTTTAACATCAGAACCAAGAAAACTATGAAGAGTTAGGGTTATTTGACCAAAGATCAAAACCAAACCAAAATAAAATAAAACAAACAAACAAAAAACCCCAAAAACCCTTCATAGAAAAAAAATCTAGATTATAATCATCATAAGCATTGTTGAAATTGAAATATTGGTGATTCCTCACAAATTTTGTCACTATGGAAGCACTCAAGTTTGCTTAAGCACTGCTGTGAAACATATATTTGCATTTCAAGGAAAACTATGAAGAGTTAGGGTTATTTGAACAAAGATCAAAACCAAACCAAAATAAAATAAAACAAACAAACAAAAAAACCCAAAAACCCTTCATAGAAAAAAAAATCTAGATTATAATCATCATAAGCATTGTTGAAATTGAAATATTGGTGATTCCTCACAAATTTTGTCACTATGGAAGCACTCAAGTTTGCTTAAGCACTGCTGTGAAACATATATTTGCATTTCAAGGAAAACTATGAAGAGTTAGGGTTATTTGAACAAAGATCAAAACCAAACCAAAATAAAATAAAACAAACAAACAAAAAAACCCAAAAACCCTTCATAGAAAAAAAATCTAGATTATAATCATCATAAGCATTGTTGAAATTGAAATATTGGTGATTCCTCACAAATTTTGTCACTATGGAAGCACTCAAGTTTGCTTAAGCACTGCTGTGAAACATATATTTGCATTTCAAGGAAAACTATGAAGAGTTAGGGTTATTTGAACAAAGATCAAAACCAAACCAAAATAAAATAAAACAAACAAACAAAAAAACCCAAAAACCCTTCATAGAAAAAAAATCTAGATTATAATCATCATAAGCATTGTTGAAATTGAAATATTGGTGATTCCTCACAAATTTTGTCACTATGGAAGCACTCAAGTTTGCTTAAGCACTGCTGTGAAACATATATTTGCATTTCAAGGAAAACTATGAAGAGTTAGGGTTATTTGAACAAAGATCAAAACCAAACCAAAATAAAATAAAACAAACAAACAAAAAAACCCAAAAACCCTTCATAGAAAAAAAATCTAGATTATAATCATCATAAGCATTGTTGAAATTGAAATATTGGTGATTCCTCACAAATTTTGTCACTATGGAAGCACTCAAGTTTGCTTAAGCACTGCTGTGAAACATATATTTGCATTTCAAGGAAAACTATGAAGAGTTAGGGTTATTTGAACAAAGATCAAAACCAAACCAAAATAAAATAAAACAAACAAACAAAAAAACCCAAAAACCCTTCATAGAAAAAAAATCTAGATTATAATCATCATAAGCATTGTTGAAATTGAAATATTGGTGATTCCTCACAAATTTTGTCACTATGGAAGCACTCAAGTTTGCTTAAGCACTGCTGTGAAACATATATTTGCATTTCAAGGAAAACTATGAAGAGTTAGGGTTATTTGAACAAAGATCAAAACCAAACCAAAATAAAATAAAACAAACAAACAAAAAAACCCAAAAACCCTTCATAGAAAAAAAATCTAGATTATAATCATCATAAGCATTGTTGAAATTGAAATATTGGTGATTCCTCACAAATTTTGTCACTATGGAAGCACTCAAGTTTGCTTAAGCACTGCTGTGAAACATATATTTGCATTTCAAGGAAAACTATGAAGAGTTAGGGTTATTTGAACAAAGATCAAAACCAAACCAAAATAAAATAAAACAAACAAACAAAAAAACCCAAAAACCCTTCATAGAAAAAAAATCTAGATTATAATCATCATAAGCATTGTTGAAATTGAAATATTGGTGATTCCTCACAAATTTTGTCACTATGGAAGCACTCAAGTTTGCTTAAGCACTGCTGTGAAACATATATTTGCATTTCAAGGAAAACTATGAAGAGTTAGGGTTATTTGAACAAAGATCAAAACCAAACCAAAATAAAATAAAACAAACAAACAAAAAAACCCAAAAACCCTTCATAGAAAAAAAATCTAGACTCTTGGCAGTTCATTAAAAAATGTTGGTTGTGTTTGATGTTAATCCATGTTGAAATGAAGAACAATGAGTTCTTATAAAATAAGTAACTGCGGGCCGGTCTGGTGGCGCACTGCTACAGTGCACCGCTTGGGAGCGCGGTGGCGCTCCCGCCGAGGGTTCGGATCCCACATACAGACCGGTTCCCGCTCACTGGCTGAGCAAGGTGTGGGAGCAACACCGAGGGTTGCGATCCTGTTGCCGGTCCCGGTCCGGTACGGGCGCGACACTGAGGGTTGCGATCCGTTGCCGGACACACACACACACAAAAAAAAAGACCAAAAAATAAATAAATAAATAAGTAACTGGTCCATTTGTACTGCCAACCTTACACGTGCTACATTGGCCAAAGCATGCCAAGATTGTTTTCTGGTATTAGATTTGCATGATAAAGAACCTTCAACACTTCAAAACTGGAATCAAATTTGTTGTTTGGTTTTTTGTTTTGTATTTTTTGTTTTGTTTTGTCTCCCTAGATGAGTCTTACAGTAAAAGAGTGTTTCTTTGAGTGTGTCTGTGGGTATTCAATATACTTAAAACAAACTGGCTGCCATGAAAACCATTAC
>NW_007743721.1:11834-12360 GCF_000696425.1 Galeopterus variegatus | reverse complement strand
TGAGTGTGTCTGTGGGTATTCAATATACTTAAAACAAACTGGCTGCCATGAAAACCATTACTTTGATTGAGTTTAATGTTACTAAAGCCTATATGATGTGCTTTGAAACACTCGAAGAATTGTCAACAGGGCTATAGTGGTTATTTAATTTTTAGAAGGAATTTCTTCTTCTTTTTTTCTCTCTCTTTTGTTCCAAACCAAAAACAATCTCAGCCATTTCTAAAGAGCATGGTTTTATGAGTGGCCCTGATTTTTTGTATGGCTTCGTTTATTCCACCAGGCTTAAGCCATTGAAAATCCACCTTTTTTTTTTTTTTAATGCTCTAAGACTTTTGAATTGAATCAAATCTGCATATTGGTTCACTTCCAATTATTTCTCAAATTTAATTTCATATTGGCAATGACAACAACATAGCATCATACATGGATTTTGGGCCAGAGATAAAGGAGTTTCTTTTCTTTGTAGTCTTGTTGCAATTGACAATTACATTGTTACAATGAAAGCAATTATTAGCTTGTCGTCGTC
>NW_007743721.1:9540-9943 GCF_000696425.1 Galeopterus variegatus | reverse complement strand
ATCATCCTTTCCAACTTGTTTATCTGTTTACATTTTAATAATTTGTACAATAAGTATTTATAATGCTCTATTGATTGAGGAACAGAACTGCAAATGAATGATCTAGTAAAGGATACAGAAGATAGGCACATTTAAGAGATAAGAAAGAAAGTGACATAAACTAAAAAGTATGCCAGACTCACTGCTGAAGAACATTTTAGTGGCAACTGATCCAGTATCAGAAAATTAGAGAAGAGTATTGGGAGGAAAGGGAGATACCAACAAAAATAAGGGATACTTAGCATTAGTCATGACCGTAGTCTGGAGCACTCCAATTGTAAATATAGAACAGATCAGATAGTAGATCAGAGACATTTCACCCTCAAGTCAGCTTGATCTAAGGAGGGTATATTAGAGAAGGGTT
>NW_007743721.1:4257-7450 GCF_000696425.1 Galeopterus variegatus | reverse complement strand
CCAAACCTCAGGGAGAAAAAGAATTACTTTGTGGTTCTACATTCAAGAGAGTTCTAGACATTACTCTTCTACATTTAAAGTATGTGATTCTCATTTGTTATTCACCGATAAATTAAATCTCTCTCTTCTTTTTGGAAGTTTCATTGTTTATCACTAAGAGTTTAGTTTTGTTTTTCAAGCAATTGTCTGTTGTGTCACAGGCTACACCCACAGAATGTATTTGTTAGCTTGTGTGGCTGTAGCAGTAAGATGTTGTACGTGGGTTTTTGCTCTGACTACACTTCTGTATATTTTCAAGAAAGCTGAAGGACTGACAAATTATTTTTACNTGTTTACAGTAATTATTGCATAATCAACCTAAAATTAATTCTTATTTTGAATTCTTCTTAATGATAATCTCTGATGATAAAGATGGATCATAATTTTCTTTTTATTATTAAATAATCCCATGCACCCTTTTGCACATAATATATTAAAAACAAATAGAAAATGTACTACCAAAAACATCCATTTCATATTAAATGTATTTTGTTTGTAATTTCTTAATTAAATTTATGCTCTTCCTTTCTAATAAATAGACATTTTAGTACTCCATTTTATTTTATTTTATGCTCTTCCTTTCTAATAAATAGACATTTTAGTACTCCATTTTAAATTATTATTTTTTTTTACCTTTTATTTGGGTGTGAATTTTATTTTTATGCAATCACCTCCAGAAAAATTTCTGAATAACCCAGTTTGATTTATGCCCTCCTTCTCTAATACATAATATATGTTTTTATCTTATGCTAATATATGTATATCCAAACTGCAAACTCAATGAGTCAATATATTAACAAAATAAAGCTCTCAGCAGTTTAGTCCCAAAACACAAAATATAACATAGATTTAACTGCCTTCTGGTGTTTAAAGAGACATAAAATATTTCAGAATGTGTCACTGTTTTTTAACCAAGTGCTTAAATACGTTGTAAAAAAATGCATTAAGGATTAAAATAGTTCACTCTCCCTCTGCTGTGTGTGAATGTAAAACCTTAAACCACTTTCCCAAAGCAAAAGAATAAAGCATTATGTTGATACAAGTAACAAATATTTAAGAAATTTGGAATTTTTTTTTTAAAGCATTATGTTGATACAAATAACAAATATTTAAGAAATTTGGATTTTTTTTTAGTAATCTTTAGTAATATCTGTATAATGAATCTACAGGAGTTTGTGAATATTGTAAATATATATTATAATTTATTTTGTCATATGGGTAGAGGTTTACTCTAAAAGAGTTTTTTAGGTTTCCAGATTTGAGGGGTTTCTTCTCTTAAAAACGTATGACTTTTTAATAATAAAAGACTTTTGTCATATTAGCACCAGAAACGTGTGCGAAGGTTGAAGATATCATGCTTTCTATTACTTTCTTTCAGAATAGCATTTTGGTCAAAAATCTAGTGGTTTTGGGGCTACATTCATCCATTTCATATTAAATGTATTTTGTTTGTAATTTCTTAATTAAATTTATGCTCTTCCTTTCTAATAAATAGACATTTTAGTACTCCATTTTATTTTATTTTATTTTTTTACCTTTTATTTGGGTGTGAATTTTATTTTTATGCAATCACCTCCAGAAAAATTTCTGAATAACCCAGTTTGATTTATGCCCTCCTTCTCTAATACATAATATATGTTTTTATCTTATGCTAATATATGTATATCCAAACTGCAAACTCAATGAGTCAATATATTAACAAAATAAAGCTCTCAGCAGTTTAGTCCCAAAACACAAAATATAACATAGATTTAACTGCCTTCTGGTGTTTAAAGAGACATAAAATATTTCATAATGTGTCACTGTTTTTTAACCAAGTGCTTAAATACGTTGTAAAAAAATGCATTAAGGATTAAAATAGTTCACTCTCCCTCTGCTGTGTGTGAATGTAAAACCTTAAACCACTTTCCCAAAGCAATAGAATAAAGCATTATGTTGATACAAATAACAAATATTTAAGAAATTTGGATTTTTTTTTAGTAATCTTTAGTAATATCTGTATAATGAATCTACAGGAGTTTGTGAATATTGTAAATATATATTATAATTTATTTTGTCATATGGGTAGAGGTTTACTCTAAAAGAGTTTTTTAGGTTTCCAGATTTGAGGGGTTTCTTCTCTTAAAAACGTATGACTTTTTAATAATAAAAGACTTTTGTCATATTAGCACCAGAAACGTGTGCGAAGGTTGAAGATATCATGCTTTCTATTACTTTCTTTCAGAATAGCATTTTGGTCAAAAATCTAGTGGTTTTGGGGCTACATTCATTGCTGTCATCAGGGCATTGATTTGTAAGGGCATATATTTGTATCATCAAATACATTCCAAAATAAGCAACATTTCTCTCAAAATAATCTGTAAATGATCTCTTCTTTTTATCAGGAAATCAACCTTTTACCTGAAGATTATTCATGTATTTCAAAATTTATCCTCTGAATATCACAAGCTCTTAGATTTATAAATTCATAGTTTTCTCATTTTCTTTAAAACAAATCACTTTGAAAAGATGATATGTTAAACTCTTTGTGAGAGAGATGTCTTGGTTTCTTGGCAGTTCATTAAAAAATGTTGGTTGTGTTTGATGTTAATCCATGTTGAAATGAAGAACAATGAGTTCTTATAAAATAAGTAACTATGGGCCGGCCTGGTGGCGCACTGCTACAGTGCACCGCTTGGGAGCGTGGTGGCGCTCCCGCCGAGGGTTTGGATCCCACATACAGACCGGTTCCCGCTCACTGGCTGAGCAAGGTGTGGGAGCAACACCGAGGGTTGCGATCCCGTTGCCGGTCCCGGTCCGGTACGGGAGCGACACTGAGGGTTGCGATCCGTTGCCGGACACACACACACACACACACACAAAAAGACCAAAAAATAAATAAATAAATAAGTAACTGGTCCATTTGTACTGCCAACCTTTCACGTGCTACATTGGCCAAAGCATGCCAAGATTGTTTTCTGGTATTAGATTTGCATGACAAAGAACCTTCAACACTTCAAAACCGGAATCAAATTTGTTGTTTGGTTTTTTGTTTTGTATTTTTTGTTTTGTTTTGTCTCCCTAGATGAGTCTTACAGTAAAAGAGTGTTTCTGTGAGTGTGTCTGTGGGTATTCAATATACTTAAAACAAACTGGCTGCCATGAAAACCATTAC
>NW_007743721.1:2244-2665 GCF_000696425.1 Galeopterus variegatus | reverse complement strand
GACATATATTACATGTATGTTTACTTACCATGCACGCACATGACTTCCTTCATAAATATTCATAGAATTTCCCCAAACCTACTGAATCTGTATGTAATACTGTCTCTGCAAGACATAACAACTAGTTTTCCTCTCCCTTCTTTGAAGTTCATACTTTCAGTTTGCCCAGAGCTTGTATTTTCCTATTCTGTTTCTTTCCTGGAAATAAAGACTCCCTTTTCTCTGTTGTGGATCTTGTGGTTGTTTTTATTAATCATCTCTTACAGTTGGAGCAGTGTAACTTGCAGCAAAAGAAACACTTTCTTCCATTTCTCCCAAAGTGAATTTCAAAGTGTTATTTCTTTCCACAACTACCACACTAACACTTAACTCATAGTCAAAAAACTGCATTAATACTATGTCAGGACTTAGGCTGAAAGAC
>NW_007743721.1:0-403 GCF_000696425.1 Galeopterus variegatus | reverse complement strand
GAAGTCCAAAGTCCAGGGGGCACATCAGATGAGAGCCTTCTTCTTTATGGGTACTCTACAGAGTCCTATAGTGACCCAGGGTATCACATGGTGAGGGCTGGACAAAATCATGTCCACATGCTTTTTTCTCTCCTTATAAAGTCCCCCTTATAACCCATTAAACAATTAACCCATTAATCCATGAATGGATTAATCCATTCATGAGGGCATGGTTCTTATGATTTAATCACTTCTTAAAGGCCCCACCTTCCCAATACCATATTGGAAATTAAATTCCAAAATAAGCTTTGGAGGTGGCAAACATCTAGACCATAGCACCACCCAATCTATCATTAAGGTATCACCCTATTCTGTTTTCTATATACATATTAAAATTCTCAGAAATAACTTATTATATATATAT
>NW_007743720.1:18052-18275 GCF_000696425.1 Galeopterus variegatus | reverse complement strand
AAACTGCTGACTTTATCAGTTAATTCAAAGATAATCCAGCTCAGGGACACTGTCAACCACACCACACCACACCACACACACACACACACACACACACACACACACAACAACAACAACAAAACACAAACATTATAAGGCCAATTTATTATATGACAACTTTTCAATAAAGTAAAGAAATAAAAGCTTTCTTAACTTCTACTATGTTAGAGATATTTAAATACAT
>NW_007743720.1:10783-12845 GCF_000696425.1 Galeopterus variegatus | reverse complement strand
CTTTCAAACCTTCCATATTTTTATGCATATGACATCTAGCTTACATAGGTATTAAGAATCACCCTGATGGAAAAAATAAAATTGATGAAAACTCAACAGGCATCCTGAGATGCACAGTGAACAGGGTAGGAGGGAATTTTAACATGAGCAAGGAACACTGTGCTAAGTTATAAAGAAACAGTCCTTGTCCTTGGAACTTTCCGAATAATTAGTGAGTATATATAAGATAACACACACAGAGACACATGCATTAACTGCCAAAAAAGGAGGTAGAGAAGCCCCATCTGTGTAACATGTATAAACTGCCTTAAGACTTCCTGGAAGGGATAGTTAATATCTGAGTGGGTGACGTGGAAAATTTTCATGAAGAGCTGGACCTTGAAATATGAGGAGGATTTCGAGACATTCTAGGTAGAAGTAATGGAATTAGAAAAGGCATAATGGAAGGAATGTGTAAGATTCATTGGATGGGAAAATGAGAGCTAATTAGGGCCTGGATTATGATTATGACAGTAGGAAATGGAGAAAATGAATTACAGGGAAATTTTGAAAGAAGACTCACTAGATATATCTCATGCCCATAATGTGAATATCCCTTGGTATACAATGGTTCTAGAATTGGATTCTTAGCTTGGAAGTTCCAAAAACTGCTGACTTTATCAGTTAATTCAAAGATAATCCAGCTCAGGGACACTGTCAACCACATACACACACATACACACACACCAACAACAACAACACACAAACATTATAAGGCCAATTTATTATATGACAACTTTCAAGGAAAAATATAATAAAGTAAAGAAATAAAAGCTTTCTTAACTTCTACTATGTTAGAGATATTTAAATACATNAATAAAGTAAAGAAATAAAAGCTTTCTTAACTTCTACTATGTTAGAGATATTTAAATACATAAAAATTATCTCTTCAGCCTTCACCTGTTTGTGGGTTCAAACAAAATCACTTTATTGTTTGATCTGAAGACTGCTCTCTCTCTCTCCTTTATATCCCACACCTTCATGGTACCAAGACCTCAAACATTTACAGTTTCTCCTCTTTTCTAGCCTCTCTCTAGGAGGGATTACAGTGTATTTTACGACTCATTCAGCAGGTGCCTTTATCTTGGTTTTCAATTGGATGACCTTGGAGAGACTCCTGAGTTCATGCTGTGGAGGTGATTTGCTCAAGCCGCCACCTCCAATTCTCTTGAACTATTAACTTTGTCCATGTGGCTGCTGAGTTTGCAAAGACATCATTTGGAACTTAGACAGTGACCCACTAGTTGCTGGTGTGCAGCCTTTGCCTTAAATCTTCTTCTCTTGCCCCTGCTATCACCAGCTCTGTATTTCTGACCCTTCACGGATGTTCTGGGCTCCACTCATCCTCACTCCTGCTGTAGGAAAATGCTATTCACTTCTTTATGTTTTATTCCTATATCGGAGTTTCTTAGGCCTAATGGGTAAAAAATTTTTAGTTCTGTTTGCTTTGTTGGACACACACACATACACATACACTTTTTTCTTCCCTACGGTTCAGAGCCACTAGGTCCACCAACATCAGCCCAAAACTGTACACAAAACTACCAGTGTTCTCTGACTCTTCTGCTTTGTCACTGAGCCCAGATCTTTCACCCAGACTCCATTACCCATGGTGAGTTATCTTCAAATGCCTAACCTGTGTCCCTGGAATTTATTTCTGTTACCTGCTCCAGGTTTGTCACACAACTTTATCTCAGTAGCAGCATGGCCCATTTAGAAATTGATATTAGACACTCGTATCTCTGTAGCAGGGTGACCCATTTGGAAATTACCATGTGTGTGTTGCTGTTGTTACTGCTTCCTCTGCTATATGGAGGACACCTCCAATCTGTCCTTGGGGTAGAGTTGCACATTTGGAAGGAATGAAAATTATGCAGTATGGCAAAGTAAACAGAACTTTGTTAAGATCTGGGTCCTTTTTATCTGTAAGGAAGACATACATGCTCTTGTGAGTTTCTGAAGGCTGAGATCGTGAGATTCTGAATGGTATTTGTCAAGAACCATTGACATAGAAGGGATAAGA
>NW_007743720.1:8697-10093 GCF_000696425.1 Galeopterus variegatus | reverse complement strand
AGAGGTCTGAACCTACTCTGGATGAGTGAGGGGACTGAGATGAGAAAGGCAATGTATGGGACTGAAAGAACAGGGCATCATGAGCTTCTGCCTTGGGAGCCTGGGCATGAGGTGCATGTATCTTGGCTCAGCCCAGAGAAAGCAGAGATACTAGGCAATAGTCCTCCCGTGAAACCTGCAAGATCAGTCTTGCCTGGGTGGGGCTTTTCTTGAACCCAGAATTGCAGCTTTGAGCAGATAGTGGAGAACTAGCATCCAATCCCTGCCACATATGGCAGCAAAGTGCACTGGCAACAGTGGGCTGAGAGATGCCAGGGTGCCTCCCTTCTAGAAAGTGGAAGTACCAGATTACCTTCATACCCTGGGTAAGTTCCAGAATCCCTAAATGATCTGAGATGGAGATAGGAGGCTACTTGACTTCTTCTCAGTCTGGTGGGTGAAGTCACAGGCTGGTACAAACTTAATGTGAAACATAAAGACATGTGGCACTGCAAGCCCCACAGAAACCAGTGGAAATGGCAAACGAAGATGGTAGGTGTTGGTTGCGGTGAAGGTGCGTATGTGTTGCATCCACCGCACATCTGGCATGTTCAACTCTCAGCCTCAACTCATCAAAGATCCCTGATTGGATTCTCATAATACCCTGCAGTAGATGACATTGTCTCCATGTGTGTTGATGGCTGGCTGTTATGTTAAGTTTTTGTGGAAATAATTGGCAGAGCTGACTAACTGGAGGAGAAGTTTTGATGTTCTAAATTGCTAGTATAATGTAGTACAATGAAGTCATGATAGATTAATGCATTTGTCTGGTATCAGAGAATGTCTGCCAAGATATTTAAAATGTAAACATTCACTCTCAGGGCATCTTCTTCCATAACATAATTGGTAAATTTTGGCAAATTCTTACTTTTCAGTGCTCATGTTTCTATATTCTACCAAACATATGCTTTGCTAGCACCACAAATAACTCATATGTTTGAGAAACTAAAGATATTTTTAGAACTACCTTGAACTTCATAACTAAATTTGGGGTATCATCTGGTATGAGCAGCACATTTACGCTGTTTTTATTGTGCAGAGTAAAATGTAGGAAGGCTCCTACGTCTTGTGTTGACTTCTACTAATTCAAATTTCATTTGGGGAGTTTTTTTTCTGATTCTCCCATCAAAGTCACTCCCTAGAGTGGCTGAATAGGGATATAGAAGTCAGGGAAAGGGGCTGATTTTTCAGAGAAGGTTTAATTTTAGATATATTGAGAGTGAAATTATGGGGGGACATCCAGGTGGGATTATCTAATAGAAATCAGGACATGTTGAGGTAAGTACCTGTGCATTTAGGAGATGCTCAGGTGGGACTTTGAGTTGAAGACTGCCAAATACCAGACAGCGAGGAGCAA
>NW_007743720.1:5556-7043 GCF_000696425.1 Galeopterus variegatus | reverse complement strand
TTAAGAACTAATGGGTTGAAGAATCTCTATTTTTATTTTATTTTATTTTATTTTGTCGATAAACAATGTGGTTGATTATTGTGGCCCATTATCAAAGAATCTTTATTTTTTTTAATTGCACTTATAGTTTCTAGCTAAGTGCTAAGTCTTAGTAAAAATTCAGTAAATGTTAGATTAAAATGAATAAAAATAAGCTCATAAGACATAAGCTTGATTTATTTGCATTCAAATGATTATAGTTTAAGCCACTAGTTGAACTGAAATGTATTTTAATAAGTGATCTCGTTCCTCTAAATACAAGTCTGAAATGGTATAGAAAAAGTCACCGTGTGATTGAGTTACTAACACTTTAGGCACTGTGTGTGTGTGTGTGTGTGTGTGCGTGCGTGCGTGTGTGCGTGTGTGTGTGTGTGTCTGTAAAACAATAATGATAGTTACAAAAACTCAAGATTGTTGTGACTTTCACTCATCTCGCTTATAGAAATAAAAATGACTATAGACAATAAATTATTATGGATCACCAACTGAGGAACTAAAGCAAATTTTAAAAAAGGAAATGATAGGCAAATTGTATTCTNGATTCCTATCCAGAGGAGCAATAATCCCAGTCAGAGAACAATTCAGGAGCCTGTTAGAGCAACACTGTCACCTCATTTTCAGAACAATTCTGGCTCCATATTGCAAAATCCATGACCAGAAATAATAAAGCCACTTATCTCATCCAGACTACCAGAGAGAGCCCTATTGAGGATTGAAAAGAAAATAAAGAGTAGATCCTATGCAGGGAGAACCCATCCATGCAGGTTTTATTTTTTAACATTATGATAAATTTTTGACCCTTTTGATAGCACTAAGTTAAAATTCATAATGAATTTATTAAATTATACACACATGCATACATGTGCACACACCCACACAATTTACCAGCCAGTCGCTGGAATAAATCTTATGACAGGGATCTGTCTATAAGACAGGACTTCCAAAGGATTCCCCTGGTGAATAGCTCCCTTCCTACATCCTGAAAACTAAGGAGAAGTTGATGGTATTGTAATTTTCCTCAACAAGTTTTTAAGACAGCCTCTGTGTGTCGCCTTTATAGTTGATAGTAACTGTTTCATAACCTAAACTAAAACCTCAGTGCCCATATCAAGATTACTGTGTCACTGACCTTATTAAGACTTCTTATTCAGGTTTTATCTTTTCTTTCTAAAGTATATCCCAAGTCTAAGGAGGGAGGTAAGGAAACACTCCTGAGCTTCTTGAACAGCTTCCTAAGATATAATTAAAGACTTTGTTTATCTGGATCCCTCTGTACCAACCATATGTTTGCTCACATTCTCTCAAGTACACCACTTGTTCTACATTGTCTTAAATATGTCCAGGTCCTTTGTTTGCCATTCATATCACTCATGTTTTTCTCAACCAGATTGTAAGTTCTTTAAGAACTAATGGGTTGAAGAATCTCTATTTTTATTTTATTTTATTTT
>NW_007743720.1:0-211 GCF_000696425.1 Galeopterus variegatus | reverse complement strand
TCTGTTTAAAGGTGCCAAATGATGATGCTTCCATGTTCATTGCAGCATTATACACAATAGCAAGATATGGAATCAACCTAAGTGTCTATGAGGAGATGAGTGGATAAAAAAAATGTGGTGTACATGCACAATGGAATACTATTCAGTCTTAAAAAAAAAAAGGAAGTCCTGTCATTTGCAACAACATAGATGAACCTGAAGGACATTAAGT
>NW_007743719.1:27213-27697 GCF_000696425.1 Galeopterus variegatus | reverse complement strand
TCATTTCTCTGTTGTTGTCTTACTCTATTGTCAGATATCAGTTGACTATATATATATATATATATTTTTTTGTCTTTTTTGTCTTTTTCTGTGTCCAGCAACGGACCACAACCCTCAGTGTTGCCCCCGTACCGGACCGGGGACCGGCAATGGGATTGCAACCCTTGGTGCTGCTCCCGCGCCTCGCTCAGCCAGTGAGCGGGAACCGGTCCGTATGTGGGATCCGAACCCTCGGGCGGGAGCGCCGCTGTGCTTCCCAAGCTAGTGCGCCACCGGGCCGGCCCCAGTTGACTATATTTATGTGGGTTTATTTCTGAGCTCTGTTTTGTGCTGTTGACAATTTGTCTATTTATTTACTAACCATTCTTTCTTTATTACTGTAACTTTATAGTAAGTCTTGAAATCAGATAGTGTATGTTCAACAGCTTTATTCTCCTTTAATATTATGTTAGCTAGTCTAGATTCTTGCCTCTTCATAACAACT
>NW_007743719.1:21188-21859 GCF_000696425.1 Galeopterus variegatus | reverse complement strand
GCCTGGAAGAGTAAAATCAGTGCTGGGGTGAGAGCTCCAGGAGACACCTGACAGTAACCCAGCCTGTCCCCCACTTAAGTAAGGGAGGCACCGCTAAATTCAGGGAAATGACATAAATTCCAGATAAGATCTACTGTTATTGAGACATTCACCTAAAACCAGCAATTAGCATAAATTTCTGTTTTAAAAAATGCCTAGAGGCATAAAAAGACCACTCTTTGAAATCTTGTAATTTTACTCGTAACATGTCAATGAACAAGAATAGCACAAAATGCTAAAATGTCTGATTCAAGAGACTCTTGCCAAATTTAATTACAGAAGTAAAAGATTTTGGAAAAAATTTAAAGATCCAACAATTGGAGGAAATTTAAGTAAGTAAGGCTATACAATAAACTATGCAGCTATTTTTTAAAAAAATATGAAGTACATTCATAGGGATATGCTTAAAGTAATGTCAAATGGAAACTTCAGGTACAGATATTTCATGTACAGAGGAACGACTATATGAAATCTGTGCACCAAATATTGACATTGGATTTCACACACCAAAGTCTACCATGCTGGCATGTCATGATTGTTTTACAATTTTTCTGCATCAATTTCTATGTTAAAAAATAATGCTGACCTTCTTTGTAGAACTGGAAGGAGTCGTGCCTCATGTCAATACCAAC
>NW_007743719.1:17069-19251 GCF_000696425.1 Galeopterus variegatus | reverse complement strand
AGGTATGAATCTGATGCTGTCGTACCTGGTTCTTCACGAGGGTCACAGCGCCTTTCTCTCTCCAATCCACAGATGCGGGGACCTCAAGAAACACAGGTTCAGGGAACACTTTCCCCTTCTTATGTTTCTTGTTTTGAAAGCCCTTCATCACCTGCCTGAATTCTTCATGGGTCTTCAAGGAGAAGTGAAAAAATGTTAAGAAAAAAAGCAAGAGACGACGTTGGTAAAGAACTGAGGAGAGGAAGCACGGGGTAAGCAATCCACACGCACTCACCATGTCACCAAAGGCGTTCATGGCCATTGTGAAGCCATGCTTCCCTTGGCTGNATGGGTCTTCAAGGAGAAGTGAAAAAGTGTTGAAAAGCAAGAGATGGCGTTGGTAAAGAACTGAGGAGAGGACTCACGGGGTACACAATCCACGCCACACTCACCTTGTCACCAAAGGCGTTCATGGCCATTGTGAAGCCATGCTTCCCTTGGCTGTATTCCCCGTTGTGCAGTGCAATCTTTTTCATGTTCCCCTCCCACAATTCTCTTCTCTGTGTTTCTTCACCCTAGAAGCAAACACATAACTGACGGTCTTTATTTCTACCTAGAACCAAACCCAGGCTCACCAAGTGGATTTGCAGAGAGAGATGGGAGGGAAACCACGGTCAGGGGTGGCTTTATACTTGTGGGAGCTGCTCTCCAAGCTCGGACACGATGGTGCTGTGAGCTTACGTTGTGCTGTTAATGGGCGTCTAGAGCTGGCCTCTGGGAGCTGCCTGCTGATGATAAAATCCCAAATACAAAATCCTTTTCCTCTGGGTCCCTCTGGATAGTTTTAGATGTTACCAACCACGCCATATAGTGTCCTGTCTCTCTGGGGTTCCCTGGACAGTTTCAGGTGTTACCAACCAGTTCATATGTTTTCCCGTGTTCTGCCTTCCACTGGTTCCACTGCGCATCTAAACTGTGATCAACTGTTGGAGCCGNCGCTTCCCAGCTCATTCACTGGGCTGTCAGCTGGTGACTTCAATTTCTCACTGGCTGTTGGCTGGAGGCCCCAGTTCCTCACAGGTGGGCCTGTCCTCGGGACAGGGCAACTGGCTTCCCCCAGAAAGAGTAATTCAAGGGAGCAAATGAGACCATGAGTGACCAAGATGGAAGTCTCGGTGTCTTTTATCACCGAATTTCAGAAGTGACTTACCATCACTTCTGCCATATTCTAATGGTCAAATTAACCAATCCTCACCCAGTGTGAGAGGGGACTATACAGGGATGTGAAAACCAGGGCACAGGGGTCACTGGGGGTCAGCTTGGGGACTGGCCACCATACCCACGGTAAAAATTTTATCAAAGGGAGTATTTGATGGAGCCACCGAAGTGAAAAGCAGCCCGGGCAGAGCTCTGGGATTCGGCCCAGGGTTGCAATGACGATTCAGGTTATGAGAAGATGTGAAGGTACCTCCCGGGTCAGAAGCTGAAGGCAACAGCTAGGACGCGAGGACTTGGTTGGACCAGGTGTTGTACCAGTGGTGCTGAGGTCACCCAAGACAAGCTCACTAATGAGGACGTGTGATCCCAAGTGGGGGCAAAGGGATCCCCAAGAGCTGGGAGGGCATCACACCTTCTTGGCCAATATACAGAAGGAGATAAGATAAGTCTTCCAACCTCCCCTTCTGGAATGAAATCTTTCAGGAGAAAGTGGGGAAAAAGCATCCACTGCTCCTGCCACCCCACCCCGTCTCACGACTCCAAATAGGGGACGGGGTCACCTGCCCGTGCCGCTGGAAGCCAGAGACCCCAGTCCCTGTATCTCAGTGGCCCTGAATAAAGTCATTCTTACCGTGCTTTAACAAGAGTCACTGGGTGGCTTTTTCTTTGACAGTGGCTCACCTGTCTTTTCCTCTTTCAGCGTGACTCCTGGTGAGCCAGCATCAGCACTGACGTGGAGAGCCAGGCCCGGGGAGCTGTGGACTTTACCTCACGATGGCTCAGTGCTCAGTTCTCCTGGTTCCCTGGAGCTCCCAGATTTGAGTTTGCCAAGCAGGTGATGAAGGCTGGTGGAGGGACAGAGGTGAAGGCCCCAAAGCCCAGCTTTGTTTTCTAAGCCCTGCTGGCCTGACATGCATTTAAGGCTTTTCTTGACTTTAGGAAGGAACTTGACAGCACCCTTGATTCTGTATCCCCCACTGCCATG
>NW_007743719.1:16469-16906 GCF_000696425.1 Galeopterus variegatus | reverse complement strand
TTTGGCAAAGAACTCTGCTAATTCAGTTTCACAAGAACCCCTCATCCTGAATATCTGATCATCCCCAGTATCTGACCAAGTTCCTCATCCGCCACCATCCCCAGGTGATGTCCAATCACCCTGGCCTGTCTTCAGCAAGAATCCTGTTAGGTCGGTTTAGCCAGAATCTCCCCTCACCACTGACATTTCCTCTTAGTAATTTTCCATCCACTGACCCTGTCTCTCCCTCCTCCGCCCCCATAAACTCCCACTTGCCCGTGCTCTATTAAGAGTAGAGCCCATCTCTCCCATCACTGAAAGACCCTGTTGCAGAGGTCCCTGTATCTCAGTGGCCCTGAATAAAGTCATTCTTACCGTACTTTTAACAAGAGTCACCGGGTGGCTTTTTCTTTGACAGTGGCTCACCTGTCTTTTCCTCTTTCAGCGTGACTCCTGGT
>NW_007743719.1:14143-14502 GCF_000696425.1 Galeopterus variegatus | reverse complement strand
GTGAAACATAAGGTCTTCTCTGTCTTTACCACTAACCATGATGACACAACGATGGATTTTTACGGACGTGTTTCTTTTTTATATACCACCTATAGCATTATTTTCCTTGACATATACTTCACAGAACACAAATGCACTATCTTAAAGTGAACATTTCAGAGGTTTTATTATATCCACAATTTATACAACCGTTACCACTATCTAATTCCACATTCCCATCACCCCAAAAATAAACTGTGTATTTATTAGTCACAGTTAATCCAAAATCCCGACATTCACTCTCATACTCTACTTTCTACCGTAAAGGATTTGTCTATTCTGGACATTTCATATACGTGGATTCGTAAGATGTGTGATCT
>NW_007743719.1:11870-13372 GCF_000696425.1 Galeopterus variegatus | reverse complement strand
GGTCTATTTTATGAACATACCGCTCCATTCCAGTGCATATTCCATTGTAGGAATACTTATCACCTTGGTTGCCTCCACTTTTTTGGCTGTTACGAATCATGCTTCTAGGAACCTTTGTGTACAAGTTTTTCCATGACTGTGTGTTTTTATTTCTCTGGGGCGTATACATATAAGGGGAATTGCTGTGTATAACTTTTGAGGAATGACCAGACTGTTTTCCACGGTGGCTACAACATTTTACTTTCTGACACTTAATGAAAGGAAACAAAATTTTCAACTTGTCTAAACTTGTCATTCTTTTTTTTTCTTTCGGATTATAGAAGTAATGGAAATTATTTTTGCTTATTCTTCCTCATATTTATTGTTTTGATTGAGGTAGATAACAGAGTTGATTAACAAGAATGTTTTGCTAGAAATACTGAACTCCGATAACCAAAATTACAGAGTATACTAAAGCTTTTGAAATCATTCTACATTTTAACGGGATCTGCATTAAAGAGTCAGTGGCAAAATGACAAACAGAAGCTACAATTTTCAGTATTTCTTGACCCAATTTACTATGCAGTTGGAATGTAGGGATCTATAGCCTCGTTCTGAGTAGGTATAAATTTGGGGCAAATGGTGCACACGCTCTAAGCTTTGGTTTCATGTACCATAAAATGTGGATAAGGGGCCGGCCCGGTGGTGCACTGGATAGTGCACCACTTGGGAAGCGCGGCGGCGCTCCCGCCCGAGGGTTCGGATCCCACATACAGACCGGTTCCCGCTAACTGGCTGAGCGAGGCACGGGGGCAACACCGAGGGTTGTGATCCCATTGCCAGTCCCGGTCCGGTACGGGGGCGACACTGAGGGTTGTGATCCGTTGCTGGACACGGAAAAAGACAAAAAAAAAATGTGGATTAGGCCAGCAACCTCTTACAGTTGCATTAAAAATCAAATTAGATAACACGAGTGGTGACATAAACAGACATATTCAGAATTTCTTTCTTGAAGAAGTGACCTTCAATCCAAAGACACACTAAGACCACAGCAAAATCTGTTGGCATTGAGAAACGGTGGACTGATCGTGTTTATTGCTCTGACCATTCCTACCCACCTGGGACCCTACTGTGGTGCATTAGAGAGGGTTTAACTCGACTCAGGGAACCGCCTTCAATAACCACGAAGCTGTGGGAGCTGGTCCCTTCTGTCCGGGGTGGTCTTCTGCCAGTTCTCTTCCATTTTCCAACCTTATTGTCATAGGAAGCTCTCCCCTCCAGGGGTTCCATGTGGGCCTATGAATGGATTTGAGTCCTCTGAGAAGGTGACAGCATTATCAAGATGCTTCTAGCTCCATTTGGGGAAAGGTGCTGGTGTGAGGTGCAGGGTCTCGAGCAGTTCTTGCTTGATTCACTCGGTGCTGGCCTAAGGGACCCGGCCTGAGTCCAGGGTAACATGAGTGACCAGGCCTTGTCTTTACCTCCAGCCCTTCAGCCAGATCTGTGGGACTGGTATTGGCTCC
>NW_007743719.1:8602-10227 GCF_000696425.1 Galeopterus variegatus | reverse complement strand
TTTTTATCCTCTGTCACACGGCTCTGTTCCAGCTCACCCTAACATCACCTGGTGTCTGGTCTCAATTTTCAAGGAGTGGTATCACTGCATCGTGGAACAGCAGGCTCCGCATAGTGAGTCCTGGAGGTGATCTCCAGGACAAGGACCGATGTTCCCACTCAGGGAGGGCAGGTAACGGTGGAAATGGTGCAGCTCCTGGAGGACTGCAGACTTGGAAGTTTCAACCCAAACACCATCTCCACCTTAGAGTTCTTCCTCAGGGAACACAATGTCTATTCTAACNCTGAAAAAAGTTACTCCACTGTGTAATCCTACCTGCAGTGAATGAGCACGTGCATTTCCTCACAATTTATAAACCACCTCATTTTGTAGGCAACATGTGATCTAGTTTGTTGCACTCATTTTTATATCTTTTTGGAGACTATTCTAATTTCAACATTATTATTAAGTCAAAGTATTATTATGTTCACCATCATCTTTATCACCATCATGATCATTACTATAAATAACTGGTGTTAACTATAGTTCTCTGTATTGGGAGCCCGCGTGCCAGGCACTGTACTTGCAGACTTGGTTTAATTTAGTTCACTACTCACAACGATGATATAAAGTAAGAATTACTTATTAATATTCAACTCCCACAAATAAGTGAGAACATGTGGTATTTCACTTTCTGTGCCTGACTTGTTTCACTAANTAATTTTCTCTAAGTCCATCCATGTTGTTGCGAATGGCAGTATTTCATTCTTTTTTATAGCTGAGTAGAATTCCATTGTGTAGATGCACCACGGTTTCCTTATCCACTCATCAGATGATGGACATTTGTGCTGGTTCCAGCTCTTGGCTATTGTATATAGAGCTGCAATAAACATTGGAGCACAGGTATCCCTTCAGCAATAAACACACAAAAAATAAAGGGTGCGGATAGGGGGAAGAAGACAGAATAACCACAAAAATTCCTTGAACTATTTAAGTCAAGTGCACAGATACGATGTGGGGGGTGGATGGGGGTGGAGAGGAACGGGTAGAGGGGCATGGAAATCAAGTACAGTGTATTTTGAGAAGTAAAATAAAATTAAATTAAATTTAAAAAATAAAATAAATCTTTTTTTTTAAAGTAAGAATTACTAATCCATTGCATAATTGAACACAAAATGTAAGCTACTTGTCTACCTGTGGGCAATTAATTCAAAGACTTTCTGATCTTCCAGTATAAAAATGTAAAGAGAAATATCTTCCTTATCTACTATATCATGGTGTGTCAAAAATAGAAGTTCCTATATACCTGCGAGAGTATTCTATGGGGCCTGNGGATGACCTTGTGGAAATCTTGCAGAAAGCTTGGGAGTGCCTCTCAGACAGCTGTTTACCCTTCAAGCAGGCACCAGGGGGGTTGTTCGGTTTTTTCTTTCTATCCAGCCTCTATCTGGTACAAGATGGAATAGACTGGGACAGAAAGTAGCAAGAAGCTCTTTGAAATTAGAATGGTGACAAGGGAAGAAAATGGTCTTGTTTCAACCCAATGCCCACCGAGAATCTCTTTTATTAAGGACTATTAACCTGGAAACAATTGCATAATAGTCTTACCAGGATAATTTCAAGTATGTTTTTGTTCCAGATTTCTT
>NW_007743719.1:5385-8144 GCF_000696425.1 Galeopterus variegatus | reverse complement strand
CTTGGAAGGTTCGCCACAGGAATTCAAGCCATGTTTGCAGAGCCACTCTGAGAGCGAGCCACCTGCACTGCAGGACATGGTTGTGCTGAGGGTTGACGCAGTGAAGAAGTCTGCCCTTCTGGAGGAAGGGCTGAGACCCAGCCTGAGCCTCAGCCCCGAAAATGGTCTTGTTTCAACCCAATGCCCACCGAGAATCTCTTTTATTAAGGACTATTAACCTGGAAACAATTGCATAATAGTCTTACCAGGATAATTTCAAGTATGTTTTTGTTCCAGATTTCTTTATGGGACTCCACAAAATTCTTATCTCCTAACATTCAAACTCTTCCCTGAAATCTGCAAATTCCCCAAATCTTTAGAGACCTGATGGTCACTCACTGGTTGGGAGTATTTCAAAAAGATTTTGCTCCTTCATTGAAAAAGCATGGAAAGTTGCTGGGTTTTACAGAAAATTGTGAATCATTTAGAGTTCAGGATGCAAGTTTGGGGCACTAAATTCCTTTTCAATTAGGGGTAGCAGGCAAGAGATAAAGTATTTTGAACTAAACACCTAAGTAATTAAAAATAAATGTCCATTTGAGCAGCTAAGAAAGTTAAAGGTGGTTGATGCCTGAAAGTCTTCACCTCAAATCAACTTTTACTGAGATATTTACATTAAGCAAAGATGGTTGTCTATGGCATATTGCTTGCTGGTGTTTCAACACCTGCTTTAAAATAGCTGCACTACCGTGTAAGTGTCCTGGAGCACACGGTGCAGGCTCGCGGTGACTTCTCCACCTATCACATTGGCCCAGTTGTTAGTTTTGAGTTGTTGTCAACTATAGGAGTCCATTAAATACTGTGGTTCAAGGAAGTGAAACACTAACAGAACCTAAAAAGGTTAACCAAATCAGGAGGGGGAAGTGAACTCTTATTTCAACTCCAAAAGGAACACAGTTTCCAGTTTAGACATTTTCCTTGGGCCGTTCTGCTGCGAGCTTTCTGCAGGATTGTGGCCTCCAGATGACAGCACGTCAGGCTTTGTTCACCTGTCTGCCAAAAGCATCAGGACAGCATGTGTGATGCAGCTCCAAGGACAACCGAAGGAGGTTTTGGATTCTTCATCACGAAAATTTTAAAGTTTACACTTGATTATTTTATACAATATCCATTACACAACTTCTGAGCAACACCCACAAGATTCGTTAATAGAAGAGAAAATCGTTTCCCGGCAATTTAGCAGGACGTGGAAGGAGCACTCACGACGACCACTCATGTCCCCGCTGCAGGCGCCTCTTGTCCGACCCCGATGAGACGCGGTGGCTACTGGCCGCCGAACCATCCCCAACAGCGTCGAGCCGCTCGGTGCTCCGGGGTCCTCACTGGGCTCATGTTTCTCTCACCCCATTTCCTCATCCCCATCCTCAGCCCCTTCGCTGATCTGAGCCCCCACGCCTGGTCCCATCTCCTCTGCTCCCGGCCACCAGCAATGCTGGGCTCCAGGCGCCCTGCACAGGCCACCTGGGCTTCCTCTGAGGAGCTGTCCCGGGCCTCTGGGCCTTTGCCCACGCGGTTCCTTCCACCTGGAATGTTCTTCCTTCCCTTCCCACCTCCTCAGATATCTGGTGGAATCCTTTTCCTTCCTCCAGCCACACATCAAATTCCTGGAATTGGGTTTCCCCTTGCACTCCCACGGCCGCTGGAACCTGATGCTGTCAGAGTGGCTGTCGCGACGTCTCCACTGTCCTGGCGATCTTTGCCAGGCTGCGCTGCTCACAGTCATGCTCGTGTCTAACACGCCATGGAATCCACTAGCCCAGTGACTGCGGGCAGCAAAGCCCAACAACGACTGCCAGTCGCCTTCGATGTGAACATTCTTCCGATTTGCCAAGTACATGGACGGGTAAAGTTGTCCTCGCTCTGGTTATTTTACAAATAAGAAAATGAGGTTGAATTATTCACATTTATGTCAACATTTTTTTCTGTATTTTTTAAACCCAAGAATAATTTCAGATAATTCAGCCAGCGCAGGCATGAAGTCTTCATCTACACCACGTAGAAAGAAAGGGTTTCATGGACAAATTCCCAGGGCACCTCTGGCCTCTAACGAGCAGAAACTGTTCTGCTGTCTTGTCAAGGCACAGCTGCTGGAGTGAATGGATTCCAGCTGTTTCTCCCACCCTTGCAGCTCTCTGCTCAAGAGTCAGAATCACAGAAGATGGTGTCTGCCAGCGTCTCAGGCCTTCTCTAGGGGAGGGCAAGGTGCTTTGATTATAGCCCTACCAAGGTTGCATACAATGAAAAGATGTGGGTTCCCAAAAGGAACCCAGGCGCTGCTCAGGAGACAAGAGGAAATGGACGCCAGGTGACTAAACTTAGCTGTTGTTCACAGTCTCCCCCCTTACCTTCCCACCACGCAGATAAGCTTTTATTCAACTGTTTCTCTCGAGAAAATTGTACAGTCACCTGCAGTTGGAAGAAACAATACAGAGAAATCCCACGTACCTTTCCCCCAGTGTCCGCCATGGCATTCAGATCTCACCCTGCTTACGTGCACTCACGTGTACGTGTATTTAGTTCCATGCAATTTAATCCCCCATGCAGGTCTGTCTAACCACCACCACAGGAAACACAAATCAGTTGCATCACCACGATGATCCTTCTTGTTTCCGTTTCATGACCAAACCCACCTCCCTCCCACACGTCTCCCCTCCCTGGACCCCTCTTAAACTCTGGCTACTACTAATCTGTTTGCCATTTCTATGATTTAGTCATCCCCC
>NW_007743719.1:3116-4313 GCF_000696425.1 Galeopterus variegatus | reverse complement strand
TAGGGGAGGAGTGGTCTAGTTTCTCCACATGCTCACCAGCAGTTGGTGCTGTCACTGTTTTTTATTTCAGCCATTCTGATAGGTGTGTGTGACGTATCCTTGTGGCTTCAATTTGCATTTCCCTCTCACGTGCTAAAGTGCCATCTGCACCCCCCCTCGGTGAAGGCAAGAAGTTTCTGAGCACTTCCTCCTCCTCACACAGGAGGCGTGTGTGTCACAGCTGACTCAGCATAAAGCGCGATGGCTGCTGTCATTGCCAATGCTCCCTCGATGGCTCCACAGGCATGTGACCCAATAATGTCTCCTCTGTGCTGTGTGCCCCTCAGTACTTGATGTCCAGCAGTGCTTTGATAGAGAAACGTCGCAAAGAGCGACTTCCTTCTCTCTGAAGGTTCTCTCTCAACACAATCTCTGTGGCTACTTTTATGAGCCTCTCAGTGTGAGCGTGGACTGTGGTTGTGTCTGCTGCAAGGATCCTCTCTCTGGGCCCTCTGAAGCATTAGGCTCTGGTTTGAATTTAGACACAGGACACACAGAGGTTGCACGGGAATGCATTAGAACATACACCTAGCTGCTTTACCAGCAAGCCACCTTCTTCTCTGTGAAGCTACAATAATGCTTTAGGGCCTTCATGCCAACATTTAATCATCAACAGACCCTCTGGGTTGTCTCAGCACGTGTGACCACATTCTGTAGTGACACTTAAATCTCTTTCTTTATTTACATACACAATTGTAATTGGACATGACAATATGCTAACTGAGAAATTTCTTGTTTTCCCTCAACTTGAACAAAGTTCACAGCTGGAGTTTGGATAACCTCTAGCTATGAGGCCATTGCCTTTTTTCCGGGCTTGTAATGTCAGCAAAACTTGAACATCCCAAACCCCTGCCCTGGTGACTATGGCTGTGTAACAAAACACCCCAAAACTCTGCACCTTAAAACAATAATTCTTTACTGTCTCTCACTGCAGGGGACTTCTCCTGGTGGCCTTGGACCAATCCAGCTCTCACCCCTCTTTTCACTATAGTTCCAAGAATAACTGTAAAATATGCCATGAATGTAACATCCTGAGACAGGGAGAGACTGACCAGAACAGCCCAGGCTCTGTCCTAGTCCCCCTGCCCCGAAACAGGATGTCCCTCCACACCTCACCACAGTGATTTCCATCACCCCTGTGTATAAAACCCAGGGCAT
>NW_007743719.1:786-2638 GCF_000696425.1 Galeopterus variegatus | reverse complement strand
CTGCCCCGAAACAGGATGTCCCTCCACACCTCACCACAGTGATTTCCATCACCCCTGTGTATAAAACCCAGGGCGTCACGCTTTTCAGGGTTCCTCAGCTGTGGTACAAGTGGGTCACATGCAGTTGAGACTCTGCCTTCCCTGGGCAGCTTTCTCGAGACTTGGGGGACCAGCTCCCAAAGAATCCTAGACTCTAGACCTTACAGATTTACCAATCTGTAAGTATGACCCACTTTATGTGGCTTGTTGTGTATGAGTGTGTTCTGTGTCACCAACCTCAAACAAGCACACAGTACACAACTAAAAAGTGGAAATACACCTTGTACTCCCAGCTTGATAAACAGTAACTCTGCCCTGTGGGAGGATGGTCCAGTCCTCTGTCCCTTAACATGGAACGATGACAAGTCAGACCTTGTTGCTCATGCGTCCTGCTGGGGGCCACTCATCGCTCTGCGACAAGCAGGTGCGGGCTGACTGCGGGGCCTTCCCACCTGCACCTGCACCCTCCGCTCCTCGCCTGAACTCTCTCATTTATGCTCCCTCGTGATTCAGACGTCCTGTCCTGAGTGGTTAAGCAAAATGTTTATGAATCTTTCTAGAAACTCACCCAAAATCCATGGTTACACTAAATTCTACCCTACTAAAAACATCTTCAGAAATTCAAACTGGTCACTCCCTTCCTGAATGTCTTTCAAATGCCCCCAGTGACCCTGGTGTTCCATAGACGGTGCCTTACACAGCAGCGTGCTGCCGGGAGATGGGAACCAGCTGACTTTCCCTGGAATCTGACTGTCGGAACTGTGTACGATGCTGGGTCTCATTTGAGAAGCAGCTCGTATTTAGCATTCAGAAAAAGTTCACAGATTCAAGGAAACATGGGGAATGTGTTCGGGAAAAAGAGAAGAGGCAGATATTGCATCACCTGTTCACTGTGGCAGGCTCGTCCTGGGGCAACACTTGCTGGAGGGACAGAGGGGCACATGCGAGAGGTGGCAGGAGGGAAGAGCAGCACAGATGCAAGGAGCTTTGTTCAAACACCCTTCCTAAACTTCAGAGAAAGGGCAAAAATCCAAGAAAAAAAGAGGTGAGTTAAGACTAGTTGCTGAGGCTGCCACAAACTCAGAAACCACGTTATGTCGATGAAAATCAGGCCCCCGCAAAAGTGACATTGGCTTCCTGACAGGAGAAGCACAGCTGTCATATTTTTAAGGGACTCTGATATTGGGAGAGTAAGGGTTCCATTTGAAGTTAAACGAGTAAGGGTTCCATTTGAAGCTAAATTGAGCTTTTCCCCTCCTGAAAAATGTTTCATTTGTGATTTCTACTTGATTCAAGGTTTTCAGCAATGTAACAATTTCAGCTGGTTTAGCTAACATGCAAGACATTTAAAAAAGGTATAAAAAGAAATCCTATGAAAGTCTCGACATGAAGTGTGTCTGCCATGCAGCAAGGGAGCCCGCGTCTGCACTGGGAAGCTGCAGTCACCTCATATCCTAGGGGTCATCAGGCCACCAGGCCTGATACTTCAATGAGTTATGAAACAAAACGGTGACCTGCATTCCACCACTATGCCTTCATTTTTTAGGGCTTGATGAGAGATAGTATTTATTCACTTAACTAATATTTACTTAAGACCTACTTTTGTCAGGTGAGGGGTGAGCACAGTTTTCGACAAGCAAAGACAGAGAAAAACCAAATAACAAATAAATAGTAGTTAAGGCTGCAGATTTGAGAATTAAATAGTTCTGGGTTCAAATTTTGTTTCGGCTTAACAGCCACATAACCTTGGGCAAGACACTTCAACTTGTAGACCCTCAACATCCCCACCTGTAAAAGGAGAGTTAAAAATATC
>NW_007743719.1:0-479 GCF_000696425.1 Galeopterus variegatus | reverse complement strand
GCTTGATGAGAGATAGTATTTATTCACTTAACTAATATTTATTTAAGACCTACTTTTGTCACGTGAGGGGTGAGCACAGTTTTTGACAAGCAAAGACAGAGAAAAACCAAGTAACAAATAAATGTAGTTAAGGCTGCAGATTTGAGAATTAAATAGTTCTGGGTTCAAATTTTGTTTCAGCTTCTTAACAGCCGCGTAACCTTGGGCAAGACACTTCAACTTGTAGACCCTCAACATCCCCACCTGTAAAAGGAGAGTTAAAAATATCTACAGCTGTGGGATTGTGAGGATGAAAAGGGATCAATTAGGTGGTGCTTAGCGTATGATCCCCAGCATAGAGCTGCTTTCATTTTTCTTGCAGATGTTTTCTAATGTGAAAGGCCTTACATTGGAACACTCTTGTTGGGATCAGAATTATATGTCACTTGAGAATATATCACTGAAGGCTTTAGGTAGGATTGTCAGAAAACACATAAAAG
>NW_007743718.1:17829-18278 GCF_000696425.1 Galeopterus variegatus | reverse complement strand
CTGTTCAAAATTTAGAGCTGTGGGCCCCTGCATGTCTGTAAGTCAGACCTCTAACCTCCCCAGACTTCCAAACACAGCAGTAAACTCTGAAGTGAGAATTGGGGTGGCAGGTGGGGGTGGGGAGAAGCCCTGTGGCAGCTAAAATGATTGCCTGCACGTCCAGGAACTCTATTAGTTTAGCTAGAACTAAACTTAGAGTCTCATTGCTCTGTGTGAGACATTTAAATTAGCTTAATTATCTGTTTTCTCTTCTGGAGAAGACAGATATTTAAAAGAGATGGATTTTCTACTTGAGGCAGGCATGCTGGCTTCCGGTGAGAAGTGATCACAGGCTGCTACCCTAGGAGCAAACAGAAAAGGTGAACAGTACACCCAAAGCCAGGAGAGTACAGAGTGGGGGTAAGCACGTGGACCAGCTGCCTTACAGTCTTGCACATAAGAAGCAGAGG
>NW_007743718.1:11833-12490 GCF_000696425.1 Galeopterus variegatus | reverse complement strand
ACTTTCCCTTTGGTTTCTCAGTATCAAAATGAATCTTATCTAACAACAAGCACTGTATTATAGTTCAGGATATTTTTTGCTCTTTTCTGATTGAAGTTCAATCCTAAAACTGTACTGAATGAGGAAGAACAATTATTAGTTAACCTCCCTCGTGGCATTACAGGCACAGAAGAGAATGAAAGCGATTGGCATGATGTGAAGCGGCCGATGCGGTTTCACGTTCATGTGTTTGCACACAGGACTGACCATGAGAAAGGCGCGCTGTGCCCTGTCATCCCTCTTAGAAGTTAAATTTTAAAAACTTTTCTTTCCTCAAAAATATTTGGTGATATTTTGTGAACAAAAATTTGAACAGATAAAACAGATTCTACTTATATTCTTTTCCTTTATGAGTTGGTGGACCTTTAAGCTTTTCCCAGAGAATTTCATCCAAATGAAAAGTTCTTTGGGAGCGACTCCAAACTTCCTTTATCTGAAGTTCTTCTTTCTAACTGTAACTCTCATCTGGTGTGTTTATTTTCAGAAAGCAAAGATAATCATGAAAACCTGAACAACAAAAAGCAGAATGAAAATGAATCATTGCAGTGAATTCCACTAAATCCAGCTGTCCTGAGGGTGGGAAGCAAACCCTGTCGTTCTGATCACTTTTCTTCTTGA
>NW_007743718.1:9287-9754 GCF_000696425.1 Galeopterus variegatus | reverse complement strand
CAATACTGTATTTAGTGTTTCTATTTCAATTTTTATAGGATGTTAATTTATATGAAAATAAGGGGAATAATAAGAGTTCTGTGTCTGGTGTGTACAGATTGTGGAAGGACACTTGCAAACTCCAGCCATCATATTTAACTTGGAGGGCGGGGGAGGGAAAGGATGAAAAAATCAGTTAGTCTATGCATTCACGTGCATGTTCTAGCCTTAATTATCATTTTCTGCAGNGTGATGGGGAAAGATAAGACAGGATCAAGACCAGACTGGTGGGGCTGCTGGGAAGGAGGGAGTATTCATCTCTTCCACCCACGAGTCCGTGAAGAGCTGGGCCTGTTGCTCAGCTACGCTTTGCCTCTCTCCCAGCTGGCAGAACAGTATGGCCCTGTGTTCTCCCTGCATCTTGGCTCCCATCACATCGTCATGCTACAAAGACACCAAGCAGTGAGGGACGCCCTCTGTGACCAGGA
>NW_007743718.1:6688-7129 GCF_000696425.1 Galeopterus variegatus | reverse complement strand
GGGCCTAAAGATTCTAAACTCTGAGATGAGAGGGCTCTGGGAATATAAATGCTAAGTTCCCTGGATCTGTGAAAGAGTCACCGAGGGACAATTGTAGAATCAGAAGAAACAGGAATATGAACTGGGCAGGACATACATCAGGAAAAGGGGGAACCAGGGATAGGTCTTGGGCAAGAGTCCAATCTCTCACAGGCCCCATCTACTCGTCCCCTATTGTGGAGGATATTGATGTTAATGAGATAAAATAAAACACATGTGTTTCACAGGGTCAAAGCCTTAGCTTAGAAGGACCAAAGTCCTTAGTTTAAGCCAAAGCGTGAAGCTCAGGAGGATCAAAGTCCTGTAGTGTAGAGGACTGAAGTCCTTAGTTGAAGAGGCCCGAGCCTCTAGTTTAGGGGCCAAAGCCCAACTCTTTAGGAAAACACACAGAAATGCTAAGAT
>NW_007743718.1:3843-4779 GCF_000696425.1 Galeopterus variegatus | reverse complement strand
GAGTGGGCTGTTGCCCAACAGGGGTGGAAATAAGTGTCAGTGGACATAAATATGTATTTTAACTTTCCAAAGCTAGGAAAATGAGTTACATCAGTTTGCCGTAATACGATGGGCTTCAATCCCCAGGGCTTAATGCCTGGGGCTTGCAGCGGTGGGACCTGCAAATAGGGTGAGCATGATTTACAGGAATGGACAATTTTTTTGAGCTGGGAGATGGGGACCTGTGGATAACAGGTGTGAAGGCCTCTCCAATTGACATGCGTTAGCTCATGCAGTTGAGCGGCCTGTTGAGCGGTGTTGACCTCGGGCCCGCTGGATGCTAGCCGGTCAGCAATACTGTTGCCCGATGAGAGCAGGCCAGGTAAGTTCTGGTGCGCTCTGAGATGTGTGAGGAAAATGGGGGACTCCCGTTGCTGCAGCAACGTTCGGATTTGTATCAGAAGGGGAGCGATGGGGTTGTTATCTAAGCATATGTGGGAGTGNTTTCCCAACTGTGGAATACAATCCAGCCAAACTCATAAATTAGACTAAGGATGAGAAAAAGACATATTTTAATGGCTTGGAAGAGAGTTACCACGTTCGTTTCTTGCTAACAAGGTTAGTGTAAAATAGAGACATGATTTTTTCATACTTTAAAATGCATCTTAAAAAAATAGACGTGGACTCTTTAACAGCTATACCTATGTGAGAACTAAAAAACGTAAACTTACTTATTAATATCATTGACTAATTGGCCCACATTCCCACAATGTCCCAGGTTGTCAAGCACTGTAATGGCTTTGGGCATGTTTACTCTTTTCACTGGAGTGGGCTGTTGCCCAACAGGGGTGGAAATAAGTGTCAGTGGACATAAATATGTATTTTAACTTTCCAAAGCTAGGAAAATGAGTTACATCAGTTTGCCGTAATACGATGGGCTTCAATCCCCAGGGCTTA
>NW_007743718.1:2390-2690 GCF_000696425.1 Galeopterus variegatus | reverse complement strand
CTACCAGGGTGTATTCACTTTTAACAGATAATTGCGGTTTTAAGGAGCTGACCCCCTCCAGTGTTAACAGTGAACCCAATATTTTAAAAGGAGGCACCATTTGGGTTTTATCATCACAAATACACAGGTTTCCTTGGGTTAAGCATTTTATCAACACTTGGTAAGCCGATGACAGCCCCTCCAAAGAGGGGCTGCCCAAAATAATGTCATCCATGTAAACATATAGCGTGACATGCGTGAGTTGCAAGACAGGTTGAAGCAGCTGGTACACAGAATTTTGACGAAAGGCGGGACTGTTGG
>NW_007743718.1:0-228 GCF_000696425.1 Galeopterus variegatus | reverse complement strand
TGGGGATTTGGGGGTTGGCGGCTTGGTTTCTTTCAGCTTGCTGATGACCCTCCTCCTTGTAGAAGGCACAAAACTTAGTGTAAAGGTTGCTGGGCAGCACTACCTGGCACAGCATTTTCCAATCCTGGGTGGTACAGGACTGGTGGGCAGCCCTTGGAGAATGGTTTCAGAGCACGGGGAGTGAGGGCCGTTCTCAGCTACTGCCTTCTTTAGCTCATTTAGGTCTCC
>NW_007743717.1:2935-18284 GCF_000696425.1 Galeopterus variegatus | reverse complement strand
AAGAGCCCATCTTCAAGAACCGAGGTTCTCTCTTCAACTTCCGTTATCCTGCTAGTTAAAAGGAGTTACAACCTTTAACTGTTTACTTAAACAGAGCTCTCGCTAAGATGGTAATGGGTTACCAGCTTTTATTGTTTACTTAAATAAAGTTCTCCTTGAGGTGGTAATGAGTTACTAGCCCTTTATTGTTCTTTTCATTCCCTAGTGTTTCTCCTTTCACAGAGCTTCAGTGAGACTTTTTGAAGGCTTGTTCTGAGCCCTCAAACAAAGACATTTTTTACAAGGGGCAAATAAATTGGGTAATCTTAGACACCATCCAAGATTTTACACCCCTTAGTACTCTCAGACAATGAGGAGACAGGGGCAGGGACTTGTGCACCAGGGAATAAATTACTTGATACAGCCCTTTTCTGTGTGCCTGCCCTTCAGACACCCAAACCTTGCAAGGCCGTAATTAAAGTCTCACTTTGCTGTACCTCATGTCTCCATGTCCATCCTTTGGCACTGGATGGGTGAGGGTATTTGTCACATCTAGAAAAGCACAGGTTCTGAGACAGAGGAGTTCCAGACCCCATGGGTTCAGATGAACCAGTTCTTCCCTGCCTTCCCAATACCTCACCTACCTGAGGTAGGAGACAGTGCAATTTCTGTCAGACACAATTCAAAGTTGAACCAAGCCAGACTGCTGGACCTGGTCAAGATAAAAAATGCCAAGATAAAGTAAGAAAACTCTGAATGTAAGTTTTTGAGCTTGAACTGAAAAGGGACCTACTGGTGGTGAACCTCAAATGCACAGCAAGAAAACAATGTACAGAAGGGGTTCGAAAGTACCCATGTCTGTTACTCATTGCTCCTATGGGTCACCCCAAGAGGTATGTTTCACATCCTTCTTCTGATACCAAAACTGATAAAAATGACCTTAGACACATTAAATTTTTTAAAGACTTTATTTGAGTGAACAGAAATTAATGAATTAGCACTGAACTTCAAGTGGCTTGGGACTCCACCAAAGAAACATGAGGGGGAGACTCTTAGAGAGTGTTCATTCATAGTAGCAAAACAATAAAAAATATGATTAGTTTAAGTGGAAATTCTGTAGTTAAAGGCTAGCAGACAGTTTTGATAGGTTAAGTTCCTCTGAGTTAAGCATCAGTTTGCTACTTAGACACCAAAAACAGCAGAGCCATCTCCAGCAGGCCTTCATTGAGGGTCTGCATCATGAAGGTGTGACATAGTTCAGGATCAACTCAATTTTCCACTGGGTGGGACATGGCAGCTCCATGAACCACTCAGGATCGGGGTCTGAAGCTCAGATGAAGAAGTATAGCCTTTCAGAGACCTGTGCAGGAAGAGAGATATGAGTGCTTATAGTGAGAAGTGTTCTATGTTTCCAAGAACAATTATGGGGAGGAATGACTAAATTATTAGTAATTTTTAAATAACTAGTAGTGAGGCCATTAGCCTGACATGGCTCTGCTGTTCTTGGTAAGTATGTGTTCCGTCGAGGCACAGTGGTGGCTCTACCACCTAGCAGCTTTTTGGAAATGTCATTGAAGTTCTCTGAGTCTAAATTTTCTATGCTAAAAAGTAGTGCAGCAACAGGGAAAACCTCGTTTATTTTTTGTAGGACTGAAAAGGACTAAATGGCAGGTGGTTACCTACTGCTTGGATTCTGAAAATGGCTTCCAGATATGCTATGGCTGTTCAGATTTATTATTTCCCTCTCTTCTATAAAGAATTTTTTAGCCCTCACCGACCCAGGGATTTATGTGTTTTGAAAAAATCACATTGAAAGAAAAACTGATTTCTTGCTTGTAAAGGAGGTTTGAGATTCGACCTTGGTGGTCCTTGTCTTTTCTGTAGACACAACAGCATCCCTGGTTCTTGTTTATGGTGGAGGGGTTCCAGGATCACTCAGGTATCTCAGAAGGTTCTGACTGAGCCTTAATCATACAACAAAAATATGTTAAGTACATATAATATGCAGTCACTTTTCTAGACACTTGGCATAATTTAATGAACAATGGAGTTGCCAATTCATGATCCTCAATTCTACTCAGGACATCAGAATCTCACAGTAGGCCTCACACGCAGGCTGTGTTCAGAGAATGATAGATGTGACACCCTCATGGTGCCCTCTAGGTAAGGCTGCATCCTCCCATTATCTGATGGGGATGACAAACCACTGGATCAACTAAAAATAATTAGTGTGATTGAGGTCCAGAAGGAGGGCCTCCTGTGATCCCCCAAAATGTGGGAAGAGTATATTGGCTCAGAGGTTGGGGTGTGTCTGTCTTCTGATTAAGCAACAGCAGTTCCAGCAGCACAGAGCTAAACAAGGATGCCATGAAAGGGCATTTTGGAAGGAACTGACAGGTCTCTGGCTGCTGCCAATATGACTACCCCAGAACCAGCTCTTCCATCTTTAGCACCTGGCCTCAATCAGTTCTCAAATGATTCCTGTCAACTTCAGGACTCTCCTTGTTTCCAGCTAACAGTGGCCTATGTGAAGTTCAATGTGACCAGCTCAAACCTGCAGCATCATGAACACCTTCCATTTCACCAGATGGAGCATCTAGTGTTCACTGATGCAGAGTCAGTGTGGTGGGTGTGGACTGCAGTCTAGAAGACTTTCTGGGTTGGAGTAAATGGTTTAAGGCATTTTTTAAATGCAGTGAGATGTTTTCTATGTTTTGAAAAGCAAGGGAAAAGCAACTTACGTTGGTGAATCTTTTCTCATCTTCTAGCTCCAATCCTGGATCCAGATACACAGGCATCTCCAAGGCTAATTCTAAATTCAGCAGCAGCACTGGTGCCAGGTTTAGGGCCAGCTCTGCAGCAAGAGTCAACTGCTGCACTTGCTCCTGCCCATTTCCAAAACTCTGCACAAGGCCTCTAGCATAAGCCACGGAGTCCCTGTCAGTACCATGCTCTTTCCTCTGACTGTAGAAAATGAAAGTGCTATAAGAAATCCAGCTACTCTGGGTGGTGGTCAACAGCTGTGTTATTTAGCCTGGGGAGCAATTTGGGGGCTGGTTTTAGTCCAAGAAGCAGCTCTATGAGAATTAGAAATAAGGGCCAGGCAGAATTTTTTTTTTAAATCTTTGGGCAGAGGAACTCCTCCTTGTGTCCAGCTGCAGAAAGCCTATGGCTATGGCTCCCTGGTCAGCTACAGATCCTGTTGCAAGGTGATCACTGGGGCAACAGGCAGCCATATCTATGAAGGTCATGAACACTGACCCTTATAAAGCTCAGGACTGAGTGATTGCAGTGGCAGCAAGGCTAAACTGCCTTGAGACTCAAAGTTTGGACTAAGCATGAGTTTGGGGAGTCAAAAAGCTGCTACTGGATTTAGAGAGAGAATTGTAAGAAGATGGCAGACTAGAATTGCACTGGGCATGTTTTTCTCACAAAGGAAGGTAGGAACAAGCCCACTGCCACCACAGCTGCAGTTGCTTGTGCCATTGTCTGTTCTCAGAACTGTTGCCTCTCTTCCCACAGAGAGATTTGTCCTGCTCTCCACTACTGCCACCTGCAGCACAGCTCCCACTACTGCTTCAGGAGCCACCCTGGCCATGTGGGCCCTTCCACCACTACAGCCACCCCTGCCAATTGGGTCCTACAACCAACACTCACTAAACTGCATTGACACAAGGAAGGGCACAAAAGGACCCACTGGAAAGAGGTAGATGAGCACAAACTCAGGACCCAGTGGCCCAACACACAGAGGGAATTATGGTCATACACCTGTGGATGTGAGCTATACACACAGCCCACACGACTGCTTTGACTCAGGTAGAGACAATCATGAAGCCCCCAGAGAGTGCAGAAACCCAGGATAGCAAAATACAGTATAAAAAAATTTCAGCCATCACCAACCTATCTCCAATAGGGGGATACAAAGACCCAAGTGGAGCCTCTGCTTGTAGGAAAGAGGAAAGGGAGACCCTACCCAGGGTCCCCCATTCAATCTGAGGAGCTCCAGGATATCCCAGTGTAACAGCTAGGGTCATGGGATACTAGCCAGTGTGTCAACAAGCTCATTCGTGGTCACACACACCATCCAATGAATGACAGGACACCCAGGCACTTCTCCTAAGAAGTCAAGATCTCACCCACACCCTTGTTAGTCAAACATAGTTTCACTAATCTCAGCAAGAAACCACTAAGAGCTGCAATGCCTAGACCACAAAAGCATTCACATGCAACCCTAACATTGAATATGGCTGAAGTAACTACATAGAGACTGCACTGCAGTGTCCCCACAAGAACAATACTAAAACAACCTACTCAATGGTCAATATAAAATACATCTACAGGAGGGAGCCTCTCTCCTCAAAAATGATTCCAGGGGAATAGAAGGAGCAACTGCTATGCCAGATGACCAGATATCAAATTAGAGATACTAGAAATATGAAAAAACAAGAAAATATAATGCCATCAAAAGAATAAAATAATTCTCAAATACCAGACCTCATACAGCAGGAAACCCTTGAAATGAGTTAAAAAAAAAACCCAATAATAATAAATAATAAAAAAGAGCAACAATCTTAATGAAACTCAGTGAGATACAAAAAGACTCACATGACACAATGAAATGAGAAAAACTAAAACTATCCAGGAGAAAATTTACAAAGAGGTAGATACCTAAAAAAGGAATGTAGCAGAACTGGAAGAGAAGAAATCATTTAATGAAATAAAAACGCAAGCAAGAGCTTAAGCAGTAGTCTAGAACAAGCAGAAGAAAGAATTCCTGATCTCAAAGACAATCTTTTTGAAATAATACTGGTGGGAAAGAAAATAAAAAGAAAAAACAGGACTTTAAAAATGAAGAAATTCTCTGAGAACTATGAAATAACCTTAAGAACACAAACATTCAAATCATGGGTGTTCCAGAAGGAGAGGAGGAAGAGGCGTTGAAAACTTGTTTGATTAAATAATAGTGAAAAACTTTATAGTTATTGGGAGAGATACAGGCTTTCAAATCCAGGAGGCAGAAAAATCCCCAAACAGATTCAACCCAAAAAGGTCCTCTCTGAGATGCATAGAAGTCAAACTGGCAAAACCCAAAGACAAAGATAAAATCCTAAAACAACAAAAGTGTCAACTCTCCTATAAGGGAGTCCCTATCAGACTAACAGCAGATTTCTCAGCAGAAACCCTATAGGCTAGAAGAGAATGAGAGGATATATTCAAAATACTAAAAGAGAGATACTGCCAGCCAAGAATACTATTTCCAACAAGGCTACCCTTCAGAAATGAAGGGGAAATAGTGTATTTCCCAGACAAACAAAAACTGCAGGAGTTCATCACAACACAACCAGCCGTACAAGAAACCCTCAAGGGAGTCCTGCATCTGGAATCCAAAAAATGACAATCACCACCAGCAATACACAAAAAAGAACAAAACCCACTTGTAGAGCAGATATTTAAAAGAACCAAACAAAAAAACATTAAAATACCAGGAGTAAGACAATAACTTTCAATAACAACTCTAAATCTAAATGGATTGAATTCCCACTCAAAAAGCAGACTGGCTGATCACGTTACAAAGCTAGACCCAACTATAGGCTGCCTACAGGAAACTCACCTAACCTGAGTAATAGCAAAGGGTTGGAAAAAGATATACCATGCAAATGGAAACCAAAAATGAACAGGAGTAGCTATTCTTATAACAGATAAAATATACTTTAAGCCAAAAATGATAACAAGAGCCAAACAAGGCCTTTATATAATGAAAAAGGGATCTATCCAGCAAGAAGACATAACAATAACAATTATAAATATATATCTCCCAACAGTGGAGCACCCAGATATATAAAGAAAAAACTATGAAACCTTAAGAGAGAGATAAGCCCCAATGCAATAATAATGGGGAACCTGAACACCCCTCTTTGAACATTGGACAGATCATCTAGACTGCAATTCAACAGAGAAACACAGGATTTAAACTACACATTAGAGCAATTGGAGTTGGCAGAAATATACTGAACATTTCATCTAACAACTACAGAACATTTTGTTTTAAATAGTAGATGCTAAAGTTTAATATATTAAAATCCTGTTCCTATTACAGCAGGGGAGTTGTGTTTTTGTTTCTTTATGTGTTAAATTGAATGGAATACATTCTCAAGTGTTTCCTTAAAATAAGAAACCATGCAGGGTCAGTAGTATGATGTATGTGAAGGAAAGGAAAAAGAAGGGCCAACCTCCCTCTCTTGCAACTGAAAGAAACACTCAAGTCCACTTTTTTCAGAGTATATGTTTACTTAAGTATATTAGCTTGGGCAAGGAGGGAAGACAGCTCCTCACCTCTCCCAGTATTTAGAGGTTAAAGATACTTTCACAGGCTTTAGCAACAACCTCAGAAATTTGAGTATCTTTAAAAATAACACTTGCAGAAAAGTTTTCCTGACCCAGGACGGTAGCACTCTTTCTGCAGTTGTGAAGAGAGAGAAAACAACTGCTGTTCTACTTGATAAAGTTACTTGTGTGTCACGATGAGGAATTTGTAGTGTTCTAGTTCAAACTCTGGAATTGCATCGGCACTATGATAGGAAAAATGTAAAGTGATCAAAACCAGCAATATAGGAGGAACAAGGCCAAAGGAATATTATCTACTGATGGTCTAAAGAGAGTCAGTGTTCCATCCTCAGACCACCTCTAGGGGCTCCCTAATTGAGCCTCTCTGAGATTTGAATCCTGCTGGGATGATTTTCTCTGAAATCAAAATTTCTCTTTCTGCTGGTTTCTTATCTATGGGAAAATAATTATGAAGAAGTTTTTAAGCCTACAGCTGGATCTCATTTCATAAACATTACAACTACCTATGAAATAGCATTCCCAGCATCTGGGCATTTCCTTGTACAATTCTTTCTGTGGTAGACATCTTCCAGAAGGTCCCCTGTCTCTCTGTCAGGTATGTTGTGATCACTCCTACATAGCTGGGTATTGATAAATCACAGGTGAGCTTTTTTCCTGCAGAATAAGGGTGCTTCTTCTTTGCCAGCTGATGATTCCCATACTCTCAATTTCTGGTCAAAGTGAATCCTTTGGCATGTGATCCTGAAGTCTATGGACTCAGAAGATGTCCTGTTTGCACACTCAGTAGTATTGTTACTGACATGTCCTAAAAGGGGAGCTGAGCTCAAGGCCATATAATCTGGCCCCCTGGGATGGTTGTGCTATTTGGCCAAGTCTTGTGCATTGGTTATGTCCTGGAGGTGTGAAACTTTCCTTTGGGGAGGATTGAAAGACAAAACATTAGTGGGTGGGGCATGTGGAAATTTAGCAGGGAAATGCCACCAAAACTGATGATCTATGGGAATGCACAAACACACCTTATGAACTAACATACTTCCTGGACATGCTTCCAGTATAGATGGTCAACAGACACTTCTCTGAGATCATCCTAAGTACCTTCCTCATAATCAAAATAATTAATAATAATAATAATAATAATAACAAAAAACAGGTTAACACCTGACAATTTGAAAATCATCTTTTGAAAACACACTAAAAGCCAGCAGCTAGATAAGTTCTCAGTGGGGAATTTCAATGATATAAGGAAGAAAATAAATCTCCACAAAACAGTACTAAAGAAATAGAGCTGTATGAATTACCTGAAAAATAATTCAAAATAATCACCTGAAAGAAGCTCAGTGTGATATGAGGGAACACAGATAGACAACAAAGCAACTTTAGGAAAACAATGCAAGAATGTCAACAAAATAAAGTGTTAAAAAACAAATTCTGAACCTGAAGAATGTAAGTAAATTTTAAAACTCACTAAGAGTTCAACAGCAGAGTCGATCATGGTAAAGGAAAATTTAGCAAACTTGAAGACAGCTAATTTTAAAGTATCTAGTTGGAGAAACAAAACAAAACAAGAATGAAGATACAGTGAATAAGGCCCAAATAACTTATAATAAAACATCAACTGGACCGATATACTCATGATAGTTCCAATGGGAGAAAAGAGAGAGCAAAAGGAAAACTGGAAAATTCACAGATGTGTGGAAACTAAACAACACCCTCTTGAACAATCAATGGGTCAAAGAAGAGCACAAAGAAACTTAGAACACAAAATGAAACTGATGGCATGGAGTAAAAGCAGTAGTAACATGGAAGGCTTAGCAGTGAATGCCTGTCCTACCTTAATAAAATAAAAGTAACCTTAAATTAACAACCTAACTTTACACCTCAAAGACATAGAACAAAAATGACAAAGTCAACCCAAAGTTAGAAGAAGGTTGTAAAAAATAAAGAGCAGAAATTAATAATATAGACAATAGTAAAACAATAGGAAAAAAGTCAATGAAATTATGGGCTGGCTTTTTTAAAAAAAATAACAAAATTGACAAATCCTTATTTTGAATACCTAAGAAAAAATGAGAAAAGTCTCAAATAAGAAAATTCTAAGTAAAACAGAAGACATCACAACTGATGCCATAGAAATTTTAAAAAGATCATTTGCATCAACTATGAACAATTATACACCAAGAAATCAAATAACCTAGAAGTAACAAATTCATTTAAAAAAACATGTAACTTACAAAGACTAAACCATGAAGAAATAAAAAATCTGAACAGACTTACAATCAGAAAGGAATATAAATCAGTAATCAAATGTATCCTAATTTAAAAAACACACACACACAGGCTGACATTGCTTCACTGGAGACTTCCACCGATCATGTAGAGAAAAATTAACATTAATCCTTCTTAAGCCCTTTAAACATTGGATATGAGTGAACACTTCCAAACTTATTCTGTGAGGCCAGAATTACTACGGTAACAAAATCAAACAAAGATACAATTAAAGAAAATTACATACCACTATGCCTGATTAATAATGATGCAAACCCCACAACACAACATTAGCAAGCAGTAGTTCACAACATAGTAAAAGCATTACACATCATGACCTAGTAGAACTTACTTGCAAAACACAAGGATAGTTCAACACATGTAAATCAATCAATTCAGCACACTGTATTAAGAGAAAATACAAATGACCACCTCAATTAATACAGAACAAGGACTTGAGAAAAATCAACATCCTATAATTTTAAAAACACTCAAAAACTAGGAGTTGAAGAAAATATCTCACTATAAAGAAGCCTACAGCAAATAAGATACTCATGGTAAAAACTAAAAGAATCTCCTGTATGATCATGGACAAGGAAAAGATGCCTTTTCTGGTCACTTATGTTCAACATAGTGCTGGAAATCCAACACAGAGTAATTAGTAAAGACAAAGAAATACAAGCCATTCAATTTGGGGAAAAAAAGATAAATTATCTCATTTTTGTATGATATAAACTTCTATTAAAAATAGTAATTTTTTTATTATTGGAACATATTGTTTCTAAATATCTGCAGGGTACAGTATTGAATATCAATACCTTGTGCAATATGTGATGTTCAAATCAGGATAATTTGTATACTCAACATTATACCATGTAATCAATTTTCATGGCACTTTTTATCAATTCTTCCCTCCCCCATCCCCCTTTCCCACCTCTGATAAACTAAGTTCTGTTCTCTTCTTTTGAAAGTTCAGCATATTATTGTGATTGTTGTATCTTCTTTCTTTTTTTATGTGTTTGTTTTTGTTTGTTTTGGCACCCACTTATAAGTGAGGACATGTGGTATTTCTCTTTCTGTGCCTGGCTTATTTCACTTAACATAATGTTCTCTAAGTTTATCCATGTTGCTGTGCATGACACTATTTCATTCTTTTTTATGGCAGAGTAGTATCTGTTGTGTATATATATGATATTTACCTCATCCAGTTATCCAGTGATGGACATTTAGGTTGGTTCCAACTCTTGAGTATTTTAAACAGAGCTGCACTAAAGATGGGAGTACAGGTGTCTCTTCAACATAATGATTTCCATTACTTTGGATATATAGCCAGTAGTGGGATTGCTGGATCATATGGTAGTTATATCTGTACTTGTTTGAGAAACCTCTATACTGTTTTTCATAATGGCTGTACTAATTTGCAGTCCCACCAAGAATGTAAAAGAGTTCCCCTTTCCCCCCATCCTCACCAGCATTTGATATTATTTGTCTTTTTAATAATGGCTAGTCTAATGGACCAGTGTGGTTTTGATTTGCATTTCCCTGATGCTCAGTGATGTTGAGCATTTTTTCATGTCTCTGTTGGTCATTTGAATATTTTTAAGAAAAGCTTATGCAGCTCCTTTGCCCATTTTTTAATAAGGTTTTTTGTATTTTTTGGTTTGTTTGTCTTACTGTTAAGTTGTTTGAGTAACTTATATATTTTGGGTATTAATACTTTGTCAGATGTATAGTTTGTGAATATTTTCTCCCATTCTGTAGGTTGTCTTTCCACTCTGTTAATTGTTTCTTTTGCTGTTTTGGAGATTTTTAATTTGATATAATCCCATTTGTTTATTTATCCTTTTGTTGCCTGTGATTTTGATGACATATTCATAAAGTCTTTGCCATGTCCTCCTTTATTAAGTGTTTCCCCTATGTTTTCTTTTAGAAATTTTATAGTTTTATGTTTTATAATTAAGCCTTTAATCCAATTTGAGTTGGTTTTGGTATATGGCAAGAGGTACATGTCTAGTTTCACTCTTTTAAATATGGATGTCCAGTTTTCCTGCACCATTTATCAAAGAGGCAGTCTTTTCCCAAATGATTGCTCTTGAGGCCTTTGCCAAAGATCAGTAATGTAAGTATGTGGGTTGATTTCTGGGTTCTCTGTTATGTTCCATTGGTCTGTGTGTCTGTTTTCATGTCAGTATCATGCTGTATGATGGTTACTATAACTTTGTAGTATATTTTGAAGTCAGGTAATGTTATGCCTCCAGCTTTATTTAATTATTTATTTATTTATTGTTCAGGGCTGCTTTGACTATTCAGGATTTTTGTTATTCCTTATGAATGTTAGGACTGTTTCGTGCTAGGGTTGTTTTTTTCTATTTCTGTGAAGAATGTTGTTGGTATTATGATGGGGATTGCATTGAATCTGTAGATCACTTTGGGTAGTATGGACATTTTCACAATGTTAATTTTTCCAGTCCAAGAGCATGCAATCATAAATATCCTACAAAAAAAATCTATTAAATCTCATATTTGAATATGTCAAGGTTGACAAATTTAATAAAGCATTTAAAAATCCGTGGAGTTTCTATACACTAATCACAAATACTCCAAAAACAAAATTAAAGAAGCAATCCCATTTACAATAGCATCCAAATGAAGAAAATGCTTGTGAATAAAATTAAAGCACTAAGAAGAAGCACTTGCACACCAAAAACTACAAAATACTGCTAAATAAAACAAACAAACAAAAAGAAACAAAACCACAAAAATATAGAAATGCATTCTGTGTTCATGGATTGGAAGATATAATACTGTTAAAATGTTCATATGACATAAAGCAATCTACATTTTCAAAGCAAAGCCTATCAAAAATTCACTTTTTCATATAAAAAAGCCCCTCAAATTTATATGTAATTTCAAAGGAAGCCAAATAAGAATAAAACCCTTGAAAAAGACAAAGCTGTAAGTCTCTCACTTCCTAATTTAAAAACATATTACAAAGCTATAGCAATTCAAAAAGTATGGTACTAAAATCTAGACAGATATTTAGACCATTTGAGCAGAACAGAGAGCCCATGAATAATCTCTTACATATATGGTCAAATAATCCTCATCTAGGGCAGCAAGACTGCACACTCAGACAAGAATATCAAAATGGTATCAAAGGATATGCAAAAGAATAAACAAACCTCACCTTATACCATTCACAAAAACTTACTAAAAATGAACTAATGATCTAAATGTAGGACCTGAAGATCTAAAATTCCCAAAAGAAAACATAAAGGAAAATCTATAACATTGTATTTTACAATGATTTGTTTTTGGTGGACTGTATGGGGATCTGAACTCTTGATCTTGGTGTTATAACACCACACTCTGACCAACTGAGCTAAATGGCTATCCCTGACAATGATGTTTTTAAAGAACATGACACCAAAACTGCATGATGAAAAATTTAAAACATAAAGAGGGACTATGTCAAACTTAAAAACTACTGTGCAGGAAAGGGAGCAATCAACACAGTGAAAAGGCAACCTATAGAAGAAGACATTTGTAAATCACATATCTGATGAGGGGTTAGTGACTACTATATATAAAATATACCCACAACTCAACAAAAGCAACAACAGCAACAACAAATAATCTGATTTTAAAATGGACAACAGACATGGATGTACTGTTCTCCAGAAAAGATATACAAATAGCCAACATCTAAGAAAACAATGTCAACATCACCAATCATCAAAGAAATGCAAATTAACACCATAATGTGACATCAATTAGAAAATTACCACATAACCCAGGGATTCTACTTCTGAGTATACATCCAAAAGATCTGAAATTTGATCTGGGTGGGAGAAAGTCTCACTTTGTACTAATTTTTTTATTAAACAAAATAAAAATAGCCTTTCATAAGTTAGACTAATTCTAAGATAAATTAAACTATTGGCACAGAGCTGGTGCTCTTCACTTTGTACAGTGCTTACTCATCCATAACTTCCTCTGACCAGTAGTTTTGTAAAGCAGGCAGGACAGTTATAATCACTCTCACGTGACTGGTTTGTGTGTGTGTGTGTGTGTGTGTGTGTGTGTGTGTGTGTGTGTGTGTTTGGGTGAAGTTTGCCTGTACAGAAACACAGACCAGCTCTCCCCAGATACCTTCTCTTCCTGGTGCTCTCAGCCATCCCCCACCCACAACCATGTGGCTTGCTCTGACCCATGGTTGTTTATGGTTGTACTCAAAATGCCTCATTGAAAATCTCCCAGCCACTTGTAGGTAAATGAGGGATGTGGCAGACATATCCTCATATCAGCCAGGGTAGGAAGATTTTCCAGTACACACACAACCCATCAGCTACAAGGAGAAGAAAAGAGGAAGAAAACCAGGGAGGGCTAGGTGGAGTACTGGGCCCCATTCCTGCCACAAGAGTTTTCTCTTGAATGCCATCTGCAAAATATACACCCTTTTGTTGAGGCAGATGGGTAGAATGCAAAGGAAGGATATTCTGGAAGGCTGGGAATTGACCCTGAACATCCTGTTAATTTTAACTGTTGTGTATAACAGAGAAAATGAGAAGAGAGAGACAGAGAAAAAAGACAGAGAGACTGTAGAGAAAAAAATCAGTGGATATTTAAATTAAACTGGTACATACATGGCAATGTTTGCTTCATTTCTAAGGTCATTGTCTTTTCAGCACTGCTGTCCTGTAGAATGATGTCATGGTTCTCTGGACCTAATATCCATTGATGTCACCTTGATACAGTTTTACATGCATGGAGCCCAGTGAGCTTAGAGCAGGGCAGGTTTGACACCCACATGTGGTGATAGAGTGTGCAATAAATAACAAGGTCTCTAGGCTCAGAAAGACTTGATCTGCTACTAGTCGTTTTGGCAAGTTGTTGAATTTTTTGAGTCTCAGTTTGTTTGGACAACACTTACCTCTCAGGGTTATGATAGAAATCAAATAAAGGGTTTAAACTGCCTACCTCATCATACAAACTTATTTAAGTAAGTCTTTATTTCTTACTACCAATAGAGGTGGTTATCTCTCAACCTTGTATATAACAAAACCAGATAATGATGCAATGAAGAAATAAAATTGCAGGCCAATATCCTTGATGAACATAGATGCAAAAATCCTCACAAAATATTAGCAATAAGAATACAGAAACTCCTCAAAAAAATTATACACCATGATCAAAAAAGATTCATTCCAGGGATGCAAGATTGGTTTAACAAGTCAATAAATGTGATAAAGCAAATCAACAAAATGAATGACAAAAAACATATGATTATCTCAATTGATGCAGAAAAGTCATGACAAAATTCAACATCCTTTGATGATAAAGACTCAGCAAACTAGTTATAGAAGGAAATTATTACAATACAATAAAAGGCATTTATAACAAACTAATTGCCAGTGTCATCTTGAATGGGGAAAAGCTTAAGAACAGTGTATTAGTCCATTTTTTGTTGCTATAACAAAAATACCTGAGACTGGGTAATTTATAAAGAACAGAGGTTTATTTGGCTTATGATTCTGGAACAGCTGCATCTGGCGTGGACCACAGGCTCCTTCTGCTCATGGTGGAAAGTGGCAGGCAGCTGCTGGGTGCAAGCAGATCACATGGCAAGAGGAAGCAAGAAAGAGAGAGGAGGTGCCAGGTTCTTTTAAACAACCAGTTCTCATAGGAACTAATAGAGTGAAAACTCACTCACTACCCTTCCTCCCCCAGGGAGAGCATTAATCCATTCATGAAGGATCTTCCCCCATGACTCAATCAGTTTCAACACTGCCACATTGGGGATCAGATTTCCACATGTGTTTTGGTGGGGACAACACATCCAAACTCTATCAAACAGGAACAAAAACAAGAATGCCCTCTCTCACCATTCCTATTCAACATAGTATTGGAAGTACTGGCCAGAGCAATCAGGCAAGAGAAAGAAATAAAGGACATCCAGGCTGGAGAGGATGAAGTCAAACTGTCCTTGTTCACAGATGAAATGATCTTATGTAGGAAAACCTATAGACTCTATCAAAAATCTCTTACAGATAATTGACAATATCAGTAATGTGGCAAGATACAAAATCAACACCCACAAATCAGTAATGTTTTTACGCTTCAGTAACAAACTAGCAGAAAACAAAATCAAGAAAACAAGACCATTTACAAGAGTCACCATAATAATAATACTAATAATAAACAACTAGGTATCAATTTAACCAAGGAGGTGAAAGATGTCTACAATGAGATTTACAAAACACTATTGAAAGAAATTAAAGAGGAGAGAAAATGGTGGAAGGACATACCATGCTCTTGGACAGGAAGAATTAACATCATGAAAATATCCATTCTACCCAAAGCAATTTACAGATACAACACAATGCCCATCAAAATACCAATGACATTCTTCAGAGATAGAAAAAGCAATCCTGGCATTCATATGGAATCACAAAGACCCCAAATAGCCAAAGCAATCCTGAGGAAAAAAAAAAAACCCCAAGGCATAACACTACCCAACTTCAAGTTATATTACAAAGCTATTGTAACCAAAACAGCATGGTACAATCATAAAAACAGACACTTGGATCAATGGGACAGGATAGAAAACCCGGGAATCAACCCACATACTTTCAGCCAACTGATCTTTTTTTTTTTTTTTTTGTCTTTTGTTTTTTTTTCCGTGTCCGGCAATGGATCGCAACCCTCAGTGTTGCCCCCGTACTGGACCAGGGACCAGCAACGGGATTGCAAACCTCGG
>NW_007743717.1:0-1952 GCF_000696425.1 Galeopterus variegatus | reverse complement strand
GATCCGAACCCTCGGATGGGAGCGCTGCCGCGCTTCCCAAGCGGCGCACTATCCAGTGCGCCACTGGGCCGGCCCCCAGCCAACTGATCTTTGACAGAGGCAGCAAGAACATACATTGGGGGAAAGACAGCCTCTTCAAAAAATAGTGCTGGGAAAATTTGACATCCATATGGAGAAAAGTGAATCTGGCCTTGTACCACTCACCATATGACAAAATCAACACAAAATGGATTGATGACTTAAATATAAGACCTGATGCCATAAAATTCCTAAAGGAAAACATAGGAAGTAGGAATGGACAAAGACTTTATGAATAAGACCCCAAAAGCACAAGTAACAAAAGAAAAAATAAACAAATGGGATTACATCAAATGAAAAAGCTTCTGCACAGCAAGCAATCAACAGAGCAGAAAGGCAACCTACAGAATGGAAGAAAATATTTGCAAACTATACATCCAACAAGGGATTAATATCCAAAATATACAAAGAACTCAAACAACTATATGGTAAAAAAACACAAATAATCCAATTTAAAATGCACAAAGGAGATAAATAGACATTTTTCAAAAGAAGATATTCAAATGGCCAATAGGTATGTGAAAAAATGCTCAGCATTACTAGTCATCAGGGAAATGAAAATCAAAACCACATTGAGATATCATCTCACTCCAATTAGACTAGCCATTATTAAAAAGACTGAGGATAACAAATGCCAGCAAGGATGAGAGGAATGTGGAACTCTTCTACACTGTTGGTGTGACTGTAAATTGGCACAGCCTTTATGGAAAACAGTATGGAGGTTCCTCAAACAACTATGGGTAGAACTGTGATATGATCCAGCAATCCCACTACTGGGTATATATCCAAAGGAATGGAAATTATCATCCCAAAGGGATACCTGCACTCCCATGTTCATTGCAGATCTATTTGCAATAGCCAAAATACAGAACCAACCTAAGTGTCCATGGATGGATGACTGGATAAGGAAAATGTGGTATATCTACACAGTGGAATACTCCTCAGCCATAAAAAAGAATGAAATTCTGCTATTTGCAGCAACCTGGATGAGTGTGGAGAAAATTATGTTAAGTGAAATAGGCCAGACAAGGAAAGAGAAATACAGCATGTTTTCCCTCATAACTGCCTGCTAGGAAGGAAGAGAGGGAGGGAGAGATGGGGGAAAGAAGGAATGAAGGAAAGAAAGAAAGAAAGAAAGAAAGACCACAGCAATACACTGAACTTTCAGAAGAAGAGAACAAACCAAAGGAGTTAAAGAAGGGGGGTAGGAGGGAGGGGGGTCGGGAAGTGATAGGTTTGGTAAAGGGCATAAAGAAATACCCCAGTTTTTAAGAATGAAAATGCTAATAATAAAAAATAAAAATTTTAAAAATGTTTACCTGAGGGAAAATGAAATAAAATTCTTATAAGAATTATAAGAATAACCCTGGTTATTGCCTTTTTGTTATAGCCATCCTAGTGGGTGTTATTATCTCATTGTTATTTTGATTTGCATTTCCCTAATGACTAGTGGTATTGTGGGTATTCTCACACTCACTGACAATTTGTATGTCATCTTGTAGAAATTATTTATTCAAATCCTTTGAATGATTTTAAACACATAATTGTCTTTTTTATTAGTGAATTGGAAGTGTTCTTTACATATTCTGGAAATGCACCTTAATTAGGTATTTAATTTGAAATATTTTTTTCCCAGTGACTTGCCTTTTCATTTTCCTGGTGTTGTTTTAAGAACAGGAGTTTTTAAATTTGAGACAGTACAATCTATTACAATTTTTTCCATTATTTGATTGTGACTTTCATGTAATATCTAAAAAATCATTCCAAATCTAAGACCACAACATTTTTTTATTTATTAATTTTTTTTTTGTTCAATTTTTATTTTGTCAATATACACTGTATATGATTATTATGGCCCATCACCGACACCTCCC
>NW_007743716.1:4100-18285 GCF_000696425.1 Galeopterus variegatus | reverse complement strand
AAGAGTCGAAACAGGAAGGAAACAGAAGGAGCAGGTAACCTGGTTTGGGAAAGAATAATCAAAAGGTGTTCTAGGCTATTTAAAAGCAAAGTTTGGGCCGGCCCGTGGCTCACTCGGGAGAGTGCGGTGCTGATAACACTAAGGCCCCAGGTTCGGATCCCATATAGGGATGGCTGGTTAGCTCACTGGGTGAGCGTGGTGCTGACAACACCGAGTCAAGGGTTAAGATCCCCTTACTGGTCATCTTTAAAAAAAAATAATAAATAAAATAAATAAATAAATAAATAAATAAAAAGCAAAGTTAGTTGAAACACAATGAGAGATTACTATGGAAAGTTGTCACAATAAAACTTACCTCCAGTCTTGGCCTAAGCTTGAGACAGCAAAAACAAAGTCTCTGTTCATGACTCCTGGCAGCAACTGACAGTCAACGGAGCTAGGGCACATTTTTTTCTTGTCAATAGGCAAGGTGGCTAAAATGCAACAGAAACACACCCCTCCCCACCCCAGTGGCAAAATATAGACATGCTTTTTCCCAAAGCATCAATAAAAACGTGACTGAGAGCTTGAGCAGCAGGGTAGAGCAAGCATAAGAAAGAATTTCAGAGCTTGAAGATGGTCTTTTCAAAATAACACAGGCAGACAAAAAAAGGAAAAAAGAATTAAAAATAATGAGGAAAATCTAAGAAAGATAGCAGACAACCTTAAGTGCTCTAACACCCAACTTGTGGGTATTCCAGAAGGAGAGGAAAAAGGAAAAGGTATTGAAAACCTATTCAAGGACACAGTAACAGAAAACATGACAGGTGTAAGGAGAAATACAGACCTTTGTATCCAGGAAGCTCAAAGGGCCCCAAAAAGATTCTATCCAAAAGGATCATCCCCAAGACACATTATAGTTAAATATGCAAGCTCAAAGAAAAAGAACTGTAAAAACAGCAAGATAAGAGCATCAAGTCACCTACAGGGAAACCCCCATCAGACTAACAGCAGACTTCTCAACTGAAACCCTACAGGCCACAAGAAAGTGGAGTAATATATTCAAAGTACAAAAAGAAAAAAAATTGCCAGCCAAGAATTCTTTACCCAGCAACCTCCCATTCAGGAATAAGGGAGAAATAGTGTATTTACTAGGCAAACAAAAGTTGTGGGAGTTCACCACCACATGACCAGACCTGCAAGAAATTCTCAAGGGAGTCCTTCATCTGGAATCTGAATGATGATGACCGCTATCACAAATACACAAGAAAGAGCAAACCCCCTGTTAAAACAAAGATGCCAGCAAGAAAAAGAAAGAAGCTAAATCACACCACATTAAATTTCCAACTAACATTGAAGAGAAATAAGAGGGGAATTAATGATCAATACATATTTAAATCATCTGAACAAGGAGCAATTAAAAGACAGGAATTAAACAATACCTGTCGAAAACTACACTATATGTGGATGGATTAAACTCCCCATTCAAAATACACAGACTGATTGATTGGATTAAAAAGCTAGACCCAAGTATATGATGTCTACAGGAGACCCACCTCACCTTTAGAGACACATACAGATTAAAAGTGAAGGGATGGAAAAAGATATACCATGCAAATAGAAACCAAAAACAAGCAGGAGTAGCTACTCCATATACCAGATAAAATAGACTTTTAACTAAAAAACATAAAGAGAGACAGAGAAGTCCACTATATAGTGATAAAAGGATCTATCCAGATGGAAAACAAAACAATAATAAATATGTATGTACCCAATACTGGAACACCCAGCAAACACTCGTAGACCTAAAGAAAGAAATAGGCCCTGATACATTAATAGTGGGTGACCAGTATGGGACAGATCGTCCAGGCAATAAATCAACAAAGAGACACAGGATTTAACCTACACCTTAGAACAACTTGACCTGGAATTTATATTCTGAATATTTCACAAAAGAACTGAAAGATATAATTTCTTCTCATGTGCACATGGAAAATTCTCCATGACCACATATTAGGTCACAAATTTAGTCTCAGCAAATCTTTTTAAAAATTGAAACCATTCCAGATATCTTTTCACACCACAATGGACTAAAACTGCAAATTAATAACAAGCAAAACTCTGGAACTATACAAAGGCATGGAAACTATACAATAAGCTCCTAAATGACCTATGGGTCCAAGAAGTAAGTAAACAGGAAATCAAAAAAAAATTATTGGAGCTAATTAAAATAAGCATACATCATACCAAAATCTGTGGGGTACTGCAAAAGCAGTACTAAGGGGGAAATTTCTTGCAATAAATGCTTACATCAAAAGAACAGAAAGACTTCAAATAAACAACCTAATACTATGCCTCAAAGAACATGAAAAACAACAACAATCCAAAGCAAAAGGTAGAAGATGGAAAGAAATAATTAAGATCAGAGTTGAGCTAAATGAAGTAGAGACAGAAAAAATAATAGAAAAGATCAGTGAAACAATAAGTTGGTTTTTAGAGAAGATAAATAAAATATACAAACCATTAGCTAGGTTAACAAGAAGAAGAAGGAGAAGGAGGAGGAGGAGGAGGAGGAGGAGGAGGAGGAGAAGAAGAAAAGACCCAAATAGCAAAAATCAGAAATGAAAAGGGAGACATTACAACTGATACAACAGAAATATGATAATTAGAGACTATTATAAACAATGCTATGACAAGAAATACGAAACCCTGCAAGATATGGATAAGTTTCTAGACACATATGAACTAACCAAACTGCACCAAGAAGAGATAGAAAACCTCAACAGACAATAATAAGTAATGAGATTGAAGCAGTAATCAGCAAACTTCCAAAAAAGAAACGTCCAGGTCCACATGGCTTTACACATGAATTCTACCAAACTTTTAAAGAGGAGTTAATACCAATTCTCCTCAAACTATTCCAAAAATTTGAAACAGAAGCCACTCTCCCAAACTCATTCTATGAGGCCAAAATAACTCTGATACGAAAACCAGGTAAAGATACAACTAAAAAAGAAAACAACAGGCTGATATCCTTGATGAACATAGATGCAAAAATCCTCAATAAAATACTAGCTAACAAAATACAGCAACACATAAAACAACACAGCATGATCAAGTGGGATTCATCCCAGGGATGCAAGGTTGGTTCAACATATGGATGTCAATAAATGTGATACACCATATCAAAAAAAATCAAACACAAGGACCATACGATCATCTCTAAAGATGCTGAAAAGGCATTTGATAAAATTCAACACCCTTTCAAGACAAAGACTCTCTATAAGTTAGGTATAGATGGAAAATATCTCAACATAATTAAAGCCATATATGACAAACCCACTGCCAATATCATCTTAAATGTGGAAAAGCTGAAAGCCTTTCCTTTAAGAACAGAACCTAGACAAGGATGCCCACTCTCACCATTCCAATTCAACATAGTGTTGGAAGTACTAGCCAGAGCAATCAGAGAAGAGAAGGAAATAATGGGCATCCAGATTGAAAAATATGAAGTCAAACTGTCCCTGTTTGCAGATGACATGATCCTATATATCGAACAGCCTAAAGCCTCTACAAAAAATCTCTTGGAGTTGATAAGTGATTTCAACAAAATATCAGGATACAAAATCAACACACAAAAATTAGAAGCATTTCTATTCTCCAATGGTGAACATGCAGAAAGACAAATCAAGAAAGCTTGCATTTACAATAACCACCCCCCCCAAAAAAAAACCTTAGGAATTGAGTTAACCAAGGATATGAAAAATCTCTATAATGAGAACTACAAACCACTGCTGAGAGAAATTAAAGAGGACACAAGAAGATGGAAAGATATCTCATGCTCTTGGATTGGAAGAATGAACATAGTGAAAATGTCCATACTACCCAAAGTGATATACAAATTCAACGCAATCCCCATGAAAATTCCAATGACATTTTTCTCAGAAATGGAAAAAAAAAACTATCCTAACATTTATATGGAATAACAAAAGACCATGCATAGCCAAAGCAATTCTGAGCAAAAAAAATAAAAATAAATAAAGTTGGAAGCATAACACTACCTGGCTTAAAACAATACTACATAGCTATAATAAACAACACAGCATGGTACTGGCATAAAAACAGACACACTGATCAATGGAATAGAATATTGAATCTACAAATCAACCCACACAAATACAGCCATCTGATCTTTGAAAAAGGCACCAAGCCTATACACTGGGGAAGAGACTGCCTCTTCCCCAAATTGTGCTGTGATAACTGGATATCCATATGCAGTAGAATGAAACTAGACCCATACCTCTCACCATATACTAAAATCAACTCAAAATGGATTAAAGAATTAAATATATGCCCAGAACAATAAAACTTCTCAAAGAAAACATATAAAAACACTTCAGGAAGGAGGACTTGGCACAAAATTCATGAATATGACCCCAAAAGCATGGGCAACCAAAGGAAAAATGAACAAATGGGATTATATCAAACTAAAAGCTTCCAAACAGCAAAAGAAACAATTAACAGAGTTAAAAGCCAGCCAACAGAGTGCGAGAAAATATTTGCAAAATATAAAACTGGCTTCCACACAGCAAAAGAAACAATTAACAGAGTTAAAAGCCAGCCAACAGAGTGCGAGAAAATATTTGTAAAATATAAAACTGACAAAGGATTAATATCCAGAATATACAAGGAACNCAATTAAAAAATGGGCAAAAGAGCTAAATAGGCATTTCTTAAAGGAAGATATATGAATGACCAGCAGACACATGAAAAAATGCTCAACATTGCTCAGCATTCGGGATACGCAAATCAAAATCACACTTAAATACCATCTCACCCCAGTTAGAATGGCTAATATCCAAAAGACTGTGAATGATAAATGCTGGTGAGGTAGCGGAGAAAAAGGAACTCTCATACATTGTTGGTGGGAATGCTAAATGCTGTAGCCTCTACAGAAAATGTTATTGTTTCCTCAAATAATTCCAGATAGATCTACCATATGGCCCAGCTATCCCACTGCTGGGAATATACCCAAAGGAATGGAAATCATCAAGTTGAAGGTATACCTGTTCTCAAATGTTCTTTGCAGCACTCTTTACAATAACTAATAGTTGAAACCAGCCAAAATGTCCATCAGCAGATGAGTGGATAAAGAAAATGTGGTATCTCTACACAATGGAATACTACTCTGCTATAAAAAAAAATGAAATACTGCCATTTGCAACAACATGGATGGACCTAGAGAGAATTATATTAAGTGAAACAAGTCAGACACAGAAAGAGAAATATCACAGGTTCTCACTTATTTGTGGGAGCTAAAAATAAATAAATAAATACACAAACATCCTGGAGGGAGGGAAAAAGACACAATTCCAATTCCTTGAAGTTGATGTGACAAGCATACAGAAAGTAGATTTTTGGGAGGGAGAAGGGAGAGGGAGCAGAGAGGGAGGTTCTGGTAATGGTCCACAATAATCAACCACATTGTATATTGACAAAATAAAATAAAAATTTTAAAAAATAATACAGCAACATATTAAATAAATTGTACACCATGATAAAGTGGGGTTCACCCCACGGATGCAAGTATATTTCAAAATACGAAAGTCAATTTACATGATACATCATATCAACAAACTCAAGGACAAAGACCATATGATTATCTCAGTAGATGCTGAAAAGCCTTTCATAAAAATCAACTTCCCTTCATGATAAAGACTCTCAACAAATTAGATATAAAACGACAGTATCTCAACACAATAAAAGCCATCAATGACAAGCCAGTATCATTTTGAATGGGGAAAAACAGAGGGCCTTTCCATTAAGAACAGGAAAAAGACAAAGATTACCACTGTTACCACTTCTATTTAACATGGTACTGGAGGTACTAGCCCAGAGCAATCAGACAAGAGAAAGAAATAAAGGGAATCCAGATCGGAAAAGATGAAGTCAAACTGCCTCTACTTGCAGATGGCATGATACTATATATAGAGAAACCTAAAGAATCTATCAAAAAAAATTTAGAGCTGGTTCATAACTTCAGTAACATTGCAGGTTACAAAATAAATGCTCCCAAATTAGTTGCATTTATATACTCAAATAACTAACTAACAGAAAGAGAAATTTTTTAAACAAAGCACATTTACAATTGTCATGAAATACCTAGGGGTCAATTTAACCAAGGAGGTGAAAGATCTCTTCAATGACAACTACAAACCACTACTGAAAGAAATTAAAGAAGACAGAAAAAGATGGAAAGATATTCCTTGCTCTTGAATTGGAAGAATTAACATTGTGAAAATGTCTATACTACCCAAAGGGATCTACAGAGTCAATGCAATCCCCATCAAAATACTAATGACATTCTTCCCAGAAATGGAAAAAAACAATCTTAACTTTCATATGGAACAAGAAAAGACCCTGAATAGCCAAAGCAATCCTGAGCAAAAAAAATAAAGCCAGAGGCATAACACTACCTGACTTCAAATTATAATACAAAGCTATGGTAACCAAAACAGCATGGTACTGGCATAAAAATAGACAGACCAGTAGAGCAGAATTGAGAACTCAGAAATCATCCCTCAGGCTTACAGCCATCTGATATTGGACAAAGGAAACGAAAAATCTACATTGGGGAAAAAACTGCCACTTCAAGAATGGTGCTTGCAAAACTGGATATCCATATGCAGAAGAATGAAACTAGATATGCACCTCTCACCACATACTAAAATCATCTCAAAATAGACAAAAGACTTAAGTATAAGACCTGAAACAGTAATATCACTAACGGAAAACATAGGTGAAATACTTCAGGAACTAGAGCTGGGCACAGACTTTATGAACATGAGCCTGAAAGCACAAGCAGAAAAAGAAAAAAATAAACAAATGGGAATATATCAAACTAAAAAAACTTTGCACAGCATCGGAAATAATCAGCAGAGTGAAATGACAACCTACAGAGTTGGAGAAAATTTTTGCTAACTATGCATTTTACAAGGGATTAACATCCTTAATATACAAGAAACACATGTAATTACACAAGAAGAAAACAAATAACCCAATTAAAAAACGGGCAAGGGAGCTGAATAGACATTTTTCAAAAGAAGACTTACAAATGTCCAACAGGTACATGAAAAAATGCTTAACATCACTGGTCATCAGGGAAATGCACTTTAAAACTACATTGATATACCACCTCACCCAAGTTAGATGGTCTATAATCAAAAAGATAGAGAATAACAAATGCTGGAGAGTGTGTGAAAAGAATGGAACACTCTTGAACTGTTGGTGGGACTGTAAATTAGTACAACCACTATGGAAAACAGTATGGAGGTTTCTCTGATGACTAAAGATACATCTTCCATACAATCCAGCAGTCCCACTTCGGGGTATATACCCAGAGGAATGGAAATCATCATATTGAAGGGATACCTGCACTCCCATGTTCATCGCGGCTCTGTTTACAATGCCAAGACATGGAACCAACTTAAATGTCCATCATTGGATGATTGGATGAGGAAAATGTGGTATACATACAAGATGAAATACTACTCTGCCATAAAAAAGGGTGACATTCTCCCATTCACAAAAACATGGATGAGCTTGGAGAAACTTATTTTGAGTGCAATAATCAAAGCACAGAGGGATAAACACCACATGTACTTGTTCATAATCGGGAGCTAAGAGAGAAAGAAGAAAGGAAAGAAACACCACAGCAGTGAGATGGACTTTCAGAGGAAGAGAACATACCTTGGGATACAAATTTGAGTGGTGGGGGAAGGGAGAGGGAGGCTGGGGATAATTGGGTGGGGGACATGGGGTACAAATGCAATCTGTAGTAATGGACATGCTGCCAGGATGGATCTGGCCGTCACATCTTGGGCACGAATGGTGACAATTAGCTTTGTATCTCATGAATATTCACAACTAATAAAAAAAATAAAACATTTAAAGATGGTTACTCCTGAGAAGAAGAAAGACCAAAGTCAAACAAAAACCTAGGATGGTAGTATAGACAGGAGAGAGACGCACACAGCATATGCCAGCATGTCTCTGACACTGGGATTGGAGCAGGATGAGTTTTCCCATGCAGTGAAAAGATAGGCATAGGACCCAAGCCAACCCCATCCAAACTACAAAGACTCCCAGATCTTTTGGCAGGACAAGCCAGTAACTAATTGTGGAGAGCTCCCTAGAAAACTCACACTGCATCACTCTAGAACACTAGCACAAACTGTGCACTTCTCACCCTCCACTCTTGGCACCCAGCTAATGCAAGACAGTGCCATCTTGAAACCAGAGCTGTTATAGAGTGCACCCTGCCCTGGGGCCAGTAGCCACAGCCCTTTCCAAGCCTTAAGATACTGCTCTCCACCCAGTGCACTCAAAGAGAGGACACATTGCCCTGATCCTGGAGGTGTGAAGCCTGGTCTCACAGCGTGTATGACTCTGTTCTGCAGTCTGGGAAGCCAACCTGAGTCCTTCTGAACTGATGTACCCTCACCTCCCTTGCCACAGATCAGACAGGCAGACCCTGCTCAGGTGAATCACACCCCATTCTTCCCCATACCCCCAACCCCACCAGATAACTGAATTGTGTGTGTTTGAGCCCCCAAGCTGGACAAACAGCATAGGCATCCCTACCCTAACAGAAATGCTCTTGGGCTGGTGGAAATAAAGTGCATCGGACTCTCAGAGATGTGGCCAGGCAGTTCCATCCTGAATAGTTCCATCTAGGACCCTAGTCAACAGTCCCAGAAGTGGATACACTGGACCCTTTGTTACCTGACAGTCTAGTGTCTGTACATGACCCAAAGGAGGTGGACAGGCCAATTCACCTCAGGCTTGCCTAGAGGTTCCACCCACTGCCCACAAGCAGCTAGCTAGGCCACCTCACTGAAGCCCTGTCTCCTGACCTCACCCACTTCCTGAGAAGGGTCTCGCAGCTCTACCCTTGGCAGTCCAGCTCTTGAAAAGTAGAAGAAAGCAGAACCTTGTGGCCACTGACATTGCCACCACCCACCCCAGAGCATTGCCACCACTGTTGCCCTTCTCCTCATACAGCAGTCCATCCTAATACCTGCTGGTGCCCATCCTGGAAGCCACCAGCTCCACCTCACTCAAATCCAGATCTTCTTGTGTCTTATCAGGCAGGAAGAGAGAGAAGGAAGAACTGAAGAGAAGCCTTTGCCTGCAGGAAAGAGGAAAGAGAAACCCTGCCCAGGGTTGCCCGTTCAAGCTGAGCAGCTTCACTACACTCCAGTGTACCTATCATGATCATGGGACTCTAGGCAGTGTACCAGCAATCCACCCAGGGTCACCCATATCAGTCAAGGAGTGACAGTTCACCCAGGAACTTCTCCCAGGAACTAAAGATCTCACCTATGTCCTTGAAACCCAAAACTATTTCACTTACTTCAGTAAGGGACCACTGAGTACCTCCATGCCTTTGCCATGGAGGCACTCACAGGCAACTCTGACATTAAATATGGTCAATCTAATAACATTGAAGCAAAACTAAAACACCCTACCCTATGGTCGATATCAAACACATCTACATGAGGGAGTCTCTCTCCTCAAAGGCCACTGCAGAGTAATAGAAGAAGCAACTGCTCCACCACAAGACCAGACATCAGCAAAGGGATAATAGAAATATGAAAAAAACAAGACCACAAATGGAATACAATAATTGTTAACTACGAGACACCAAACAGCAAGAAACGTTTGAAATGACCAAAAGGAATTCCAAGCTACGATTTTAAGGAAACACAATGAGATCCAAGAGTACTCAGGTGGATGACAAAATGAAATGTTAAAAACTATACAGAATAAGAAGGAGGAAATTTATAAAGAGATGCCTTTAAAAGGAATGTAGCAGAACTCCTGGAGCAGAAGGATTTATTCAATGAAGTAAAAAATACACATGAGAGCTAAAGCAACAGGGTAGAGCAAGCAGAAGAAAGAATTTCTGATCCCAAAGACAGTCTTTTTGAAATAACACACATGGACCAAAAGGGTGGGGGGGAAGAAAAGAAAAAAGAATTTAAACTAGGAAGAAAATCTACCAAAGCTATCAGACAAACTTAAGCATACAAACATCTGAATCACGGGTGTTCTGGATGGGAAGGAGAAAGGAAAAGGCATTAAAAACTATTCAGTGAAATAATAACAGAAAACTTCCCAGGTACTGGGAGAGATATGGACTTACAGATGTAAGAGTCTCAGTCATCCACTAACAGATTCAATCCAAAAAGTTTCTTTCCAGAACACATTGTAGTCAAACTTTCAAAAGTTAAAGACAAAGAGAGGATTCTAAAAACACCAAGAGAAAGTGTCAAGTCACCAATAAGGGAGACCCCATAAGACTAACAACAGATTTTGAAGCAGAATCCTTACAAGGCAGAAGAGAATGGGAAGGTATATTTAAAGCACTGAAAGAAAAAAATAAAAAAACTGCCAGCCAATAATACTATAGCCGGCAAGGCTATCCTTCAGAAAAGAAGAGGAAATAGTGTACTTCCCTCATAAGCAATAACTGTGGGAGTTCACAACCACACAACTAGCCCTACAAGAAATCTGCCAGGGAGTCCTGCATCTGGAATCCTGAAGATGATAATCACTACCATGAATACATGAGAAAGAACAAAACCCAGTGGTAGAACAGATAAGCAAATGAGAAAGAGAAAGAAACTATATCTTACCACCTCAAAAAACCAACAAACACTGGGCCAGCTTGTGGCTCACTTGGGAGAGTGTGGTGCTGATAACACAAAGGCCATGGGTTTGGATCCCTATATAGGGATGGCCAGATAGCTCACTTGGGAGAACATGCTGCTGACAACACCAAGAAAAGGGTTAAGATCTCCTTACTGGTCATCTTTAAAAAAAGAAAACAGCAACAAACATCAAAACAAACAATAAAAGAGAAAGAAAGAAACAAAAGATATTTAAAACAACCATATGAAAATCAGTGCAATGCTAGAAGACAATTCCTTTCAATACAACCATAAATGTAAATAGATTTAATTCCCCATTCAAAAGGCATAATAGATTTGGCTGAATAGATTTAAAAACTAGGCCCAAATATATGTGCTTACAAGAAACTCACCTCAACTGTAAGAACTCTAAAGAATGAATGGAAAAAGATATATCACACAAAAGAAAACCAAAAATGAGCAGAAGAAGCTATTCTTATATGAAACCAAAAATGAGCAGAAGAAGCTATTCTTATACCAGATAAAATAGATTTATATCAAAAACTATAAAAAGCAACAAAGAAGGTCATTATATAGTGATAAAGGGTTCTGTCCAGAAAGAAGATATAACACCCATAAACATATGTGCACCCAACACTGAAGCACACAGATATATAAAGCAAACACTATTAGACCTAAGAGGGAGACCCCATTGCATTAATAGTTGGGCACTTCAACACTCCTCACTGAACATTGGACAGATCATCTAGGCAACAAATCCACAGAACAACACAGGATTTGATTTAAACTTTAGACCCATTAGATTTGGAAGATATCTACAGAGCATTCCACCCAATTACTACAGAATGTATATTCTTCTCATCAGAACACAGAACAGTCTTCAGGATAGACACATGTTAGATCACAAATCAAGCCTCAACAAATTTTTAAAAAATTGAAATCATTTCAAATACCTTCTCAGACCACAATGGATTAAAACTAGAAATCAATAACAAGCAAAATGTTGGAAACTATTCAAATACATGGAAATTAAACAGCATTCTCCTGAGCAACCTATGGGTCAAAGAAGAAATTAAACAGGAAATCAAAAAATTTCTTACAAATAATGAAAATACAGATATATCATACCAAAACTTATGCGATACTGCAAAAGCAGTACTAAGACGGAATGTTACTGCAATAAATGCTTATATCAAATGAGTAGAAAGACTTCAAATAAAAAACCTAACATTACATCTCAAAGAATTAGAAAAGCAAGAACAATCCAGTCCCAAAGTTAGTAGGAAAAAAACTAATTAAGATCTGAGCAGAACTAAATGAGATAGAATCTAAATAAGGTACAAAAGATCAACAAAACAAAAAGATGGTTTTTGAGAGGATAAACAAAATAGACAACCCATTATCTACACTAACAAAAACATGAAGATAAAAAAACCAAATAACACAAATCAGAAATGAAAAAGGAAATATTAAAAATTACAACCAATACTATAGATTACAGAGAATTATTGGAGACTATTATGAACAGCTATACACAAATAAGTTTGACAATCTGAAGAAAATGGATAAATTTCTGGACACATACAAACTACCAAGACTGAGGAAAGAAGAAATAGAAACCTGAACAGACCAATAACAAGCAATGAGACTGAAGCACTTATCAGCAGTCTTCAAACAATGAAAAGCCCAGGATCATATGGTTTCACTGCTAAATTCTACCTAATCTTTTAAAAAGAATTAGTATCAATCCTTTTCAAACTATTCCAAAAAGTTGAAAACAAGGGTATTCTCCCATTCACATTCTATTAGGCCAGCATCACCCTGATACCAAACCTAGTCAGAGATACAACAAAAAAAGAAAACTACAGGCTAATATCCTTAATGAACATAGGTGCAAAATTTCTCAATAAAATATTAGCAAAAAATATATGGCAGTACATCAAAAAGATTATACATCATGATCAAGTGGGATTAATTCTAGAGATGCAAGGATGTTTCAACATATGAAAACCAATAAATGTGATACACCACATCAGAAAAATAAACACAAAAGGGACTTCTGGTCAAGATGGCAGAATAGACGGTCCCCAGCATCACTCTCTAAACAGATCAACCAATTTTCAAATATAAAAATGTAACATCAGCCAAGCTGTGGCGACTGGAGCACAGGGAAAGAGGAGGAGAGACCTATGGAGTTCATGAAGGTGGGAGAAACCACAAAGAGAGAAAGAAAAAATTGCTCTGAGCATTTCGTGTTGTAGCCACTTTAAGGCTGGAGCTGCTGAGTGCATGGAGCAGGAGCCAGCAGAAGTTGCAGCTGTGCCCTTCAGATGGAGTTACTTGGAAGTGGCAAGGGAGAAGAGGGCCTTCGTGTCCCCCAGGACAGCAAGACCAATAATAGGGTTCCTGTGCACCCACGCAGGAGCAAGGAGCCAGAACAGCTGAAAAAGTTGAGCCATTCAGAGGTGGTGAGTCATTGCAAGGGACTGGTGCAGGGCCCACCCCATGGGAAGTGAGCAGCATGGGTGGTGTGGGAGACAGACACACTGCGAGAACACTGGGACACAGCAAGGACAGCCGATACACCCCCCAATTAGTGCAGGACCACTCAGAGGAGACTGTTCTAGAACGCAGAATTGCAAGGGGTGCAGTTTGATGATAAAACTGAGGCCCAGATCAGAGTTTTTACACAACCCAGGTGCACTGGGTCCCTGGAGAGCCAGAAGTCCCTATAAGGTCAACCATTAAACCCTGAGCTGTACAAAGGGCCTTCCTAGGAAAACAGCAGCAAAGAAGGAATTTAGCTCAACCACAATGCTCAGGTACTTGTTCCCACAGGAAGTTCCCCATTTTAAAAGTAAGCAACGAACAAAAAGTTATTTCTGGACTAGGCATACCACCAGCACCTTGGGTCTCACCAGGCGACATGAGGCTGGAGCTGGGGACCAGACCACCAACCAAAACTACACACACCACCAGCACCTCAGGGCCCACCTGGGAACACGAGACTTGGAGCAGGGGAACAGACAGCACTCCCACAACTAGGCACACCATGCCAGTGCCTTGGGGACCACCTGGGGAACCATGGCATGGAGAAAGGGACAAGAACCACCTCCAACAACCAAGAACACTGCACTAGCACCACAGGGACCCCCCCAGGGGCCTGAGGTATGGGGCCAGGGACCAGAACCCTCTCCCACAAACAGGCACAGTGTGCCAGCACCTTGTGGCGCACCTGGGGACCCAAGTCATTTAGAAGTCACTGGACCCCCCCTCCCACAACCAGGCACCACATGCCAGTACCTTGTAGTCCACCTGGTGACTTGAGGCATATAGAAGAGGACCAGGCCCCCTCCCACAACGAGGCACACCATTCCAGCTCCTCAGGGCCTGCCTGGGGACCTGGGGCATGGAGAAGGGGACTGGACCTACCTCCCACAACCAGGCACATTGCCAGCACAAAGGAGCATGCCAAAAATATCACCTCCTTG
>NW_007743716.1:0-373 GCF_000696425.1 Galeopterus variegatus | reverse complement strand
AGAAACACCTGAGACTGGGTAATTTATAAAGGAAAGAGGTTTATGTGGCTTATGATTCTGGAACAGCTGTATCTGGCACAGGCCTCAGGCTGCTTTTACTCATGGTGGAAAGTGGCAGGCAGCCAGCAGGTACAAGCAGATCACATGGCGAGAGCAAGCAAGAGAGAGGAAGCAAGAGGGGAAGCAAGAGGGAGAGAGGAGGTGCCAGGGTCTTTTTCAGCAATGAGCTCTCATGGGACCTAATAGAGCAAGAACTCATTCATTTATCCCCCCTCCCCCAGGGAAAGCATTAATACATTCGTGGGGGATCTGGCCCCATGACTCAGTTTCCAAGACTGCCACATTGGAGATCAAATTTCCACATCAGTTTTGG
>NW_007743715.1:16405-18286 GCF_000696425.1 Galeopterus variegatus | reverse complement strand
AAATCAATGTCAAGACTCATCATAATTACACTTTTGAAAAGTAAAAGACGAAGAAAAAGTCCTGAAAGCAGCCAGAGAGAGAGAGTGAGTTACTTGTAGGGGAACACAAATTTGAATGGATTTCTCACCTGAAACCACAAATTAGGAAATGGACAAGTATTTTTTAAGTGCTGAAAGAAAACTGTCAACCCGTAATTCCATATCTGGCAAAACTGTCTTTTCAGAAATGAAGGAAAGATAAAAACATTCACAAATGAATAAAAACTAAAAGATTTTGTGACCAGCAGACTTACCCTCAAAAGACTGGCTCACTGTTTGATAAATAGCAGTTTATCAAACGGAAAGGAAATGATAAAAAAAAAAAGGAAACTTAGACCATCACGAAAGAAGAAGGAACAACACAAAGAGCAGAAATACGGGACTACGCAATAGACAGTTCTTTTCCTTGTGAATTCTATAAGTCATATTTGATGATTAAAACAAAAATTATAACACCCTCTGATACTCTATAATATTTAAAGTTGGGGAAGCCAAAGGGGCCCAAATGGTTTACACACTTCAGTAGAAGTGGTAAATGTTGACACCAGTACATTGTTGTAAGTAGCATGTGTTAACCACCAGAGGAACCACTAAGAAAACTATACAGAGACAAACCCAAAAGTACCATAAATAAAGATGGAATCCTAAAATATGTTCATGTAAGCTGAAGAAAGGCAAGAAAGAAAAAAAATAAAGAGGAATGAGAACCAGAGGAAGCAAATAGAAAGTAAATAATTACAGACTAAAGTACCAACATAGCAATAATTACCTTAAATGTAAATGATCTAAATACACCAATCAAAAGATAATGAAGTATTTTTTAGTGATAAAATGAGATATCAAACTATGAAAAGACCTGAAGGAACTGTAAATGCATATTGCTAAGTGAAAAATGCCAGTCTGAAAAAACTACATACTATATGATCCAATTGTATGATATTCTTGGAAAACCAAACTATAGAGACTATAAAAATATCAGTGGTTGCCAAGATTTTAGGGTAGGGGAAGGGGTGAGTAGCTGGAGCACAGGGCATTTTTAGGGCAGTAAAACTCTTCTGTATGATATTGTAACAGTGGCTACATGACATTACACGTTTGTCAAAACCCATAGAATTGTACAGCACAAAGAGTGAACCCTACTATAAACTGTGAATTTTAGTTTATGTGTCAATATTGGTTCATTAATTGTAACAAAGGTATAACACTAAGGCGAGATGTTAATAATAGGAGAAATTGGGGGTGGAGAAGGGAGGGAGTAGAGGGCTTATGGGAATTCTACATTCTGTGCCATTTTTCTATAAAGCTAAAACTCCTCTAAAAAATAATAAAGTCTATTAAAAAATCAGCTGAAGGGGCTGACCGGTTAGCTCAGTTGGTTAGACCATGGTGTTGTAATACCAAGGGCAAGGGTTCAGATCCCCATACTGTCCAGCTGCAAAAAAAAAAAAAAACAGTTGGGTGTATTTATATGTAACTATTTTGGAGTCTTTATTTTTTTTTTTTTTTTTTTTACGTGTTGACAATTTTATTTTCACATTTCACAGTACAAATGAAAACTGCATTATTTTTGTCCCACTTCCCTCCAAAACTATTCTCTCTTTAACAAGAAGGGGGAGCAAGTCTTCCTTGTCATGCTGTTAGAAAACACCCAAAGTCATGGCACCTTAATCTCCTGGTGAAGTAGAACAAATATATAAAACTGATATAAAGAGGCCTCCCCTCTATTCTTATCTGTCCAGTTGTGTAATTCCTGGCCAAGTGGGCACTATCATGGGACAGGTGAGAGGTCTTGTCATTGGGGGACCAGGCATCATTGGCATGTGGCCTCCCATGTGTGGCCTC
>NW_007743715.1:1260-16025 GCF_000696425.1 Galeopterus variegatus | reverse complement strand
CAGTACAAATGAAAACTGCATTTTTTTTGTCCCACTTCCCTCCAAAACTATTCTCTCTTTAACAAGAAGGGGGAGCAAGTCTTCCTTGTCATGCTGTTAGAAAACACCCAAAGTCATGGCACCTTAATCTCCTGGTGAAGTAGAACAAATATATAAAACTGATATAAAGAGGCCTCCCCTCTATTCTTATCTGTCCAGTTGTGTAATTCCTGGCCAAGTGGGCACTATCATGGGACAGGTGAGAGGTCTTGTCATTGGGGGACCAGGCATCATTGGCATGTGGCCTCCCATGTGTGGCCTCATTCCAGGAGAAGGTCCCATTGGCATCACCCCAGGCAGAGGGCCCATAATTTGCCTCATGGGAGGGCCCCCATATGGGGTGCTGGCATCATACCAAGGTAAAGAGGACCCGGGAGACTTGGGGGAGGTGGGATCATTGCTCCTCCAGGAGGAGGAGCAGAGAATGGAGTAGGAGGTAACTTTTTCTTTGTTGAAATGCATCCATTTGTCAATCAGGCTCTGAGCCTGCTCTCCCATCCATTTCTGATAGTAGTCTTTCACATTCTCTTTGTGTTTCCTACCACTGCAGTATGTCTTTTTCACAGATGGAGAGTCACAGGTGAGGTACGTACTGCAGTAGTCACAATAAAACTTGGGCATGTTGCTCTGTAGGCTGTTGGCCACTCTGTCCTGCACCATCCTCAGAGTTATCTTTTCTGTTCCATTTATCATCCCTCTGCCAAAACCACATAGTATGATTACTATTACTATACCATCAGTCTTGAAGTCAGGTAGACCGATTTCTCAGTTCATTCTTTTTTAAAAATTGTTTTAGCTATTTTTCCTTTGCCTTCTCACATAATTTTAGAATAACCTTGTCTGTCTATAAAATCTGCTGGGATTTTGACAGGAATTGCATTAAACCTGTATATCAATTTATTATGCTGAATCTTCCAATCCATGAACACAGTATGTTTCTCCATTTATTTAGATCTTCTTTTATTTTTTTCATTGGCATTTTATAGTTTTCAACATGCAAGTCTTGTACATGTTTATTAGATTTACACCTAAGTGTTTCTTCATTTTTCCTTGAGGGATTATAAATGGTTTTGTACTTTTAGTTGTAAATTTTATTTTAATTGCATTGCTAGTACATAGAAATACAATTGAATTTTGTATGTTTACCTTGTATCCTAACACCTTGCTGAATTCACTGAATAGTTCTATTAGTTTATTTTTGTAGATTTCTTGGGATTTGCTACATAGACAATCATGTCATTTGCAAACAGAGGCAGTTTAACTTGTTCCTTTCCAATCCATATGCCTTTTACTGCCTATTCTTGCCTTACTGCACTTGGTAAAGAAAAAAAAATATTTTAACACTTGTTAAAACAGTAAGAATGACTTTACTCAGGATTATTGTGATAGGGGTCAAGACTATTGCAATAGAGAGATATAAGGCTCAACTTTGAGTAAAACAAAGATAGTTGGGCATTTATAGCTGAAAAGCAGAGTTGGCAGGGGCGTTCAGTAGATAAAATATTACTAAGAGGAGACATGAACAGTATGGGGAATTCTTGCTAAACTGACTTAGAATTCTTCCTGAAGGCAGGCCAGGTGATCAAGGGTGGGAGATTCTCTCTAAACTGATTTAGTAAGATTATTGCTAAAACTGGATGAGGCCTAGTCAAAAAGAGGGTTCAGGAGCTTGTCTAAAGATTGCTCAAGAAAAGAGTGTCATACTAGCTATAACTTGCTGCACTATGTCAAAAAAGACTGGTGGAGTGGACATCCTTGTTCCACATCTGAGGGAAAAAGCAATTAGTCTTTCAAGATTAAATTTATTGTTAGCCGTAGGGTTTTTGTAGATGCTTTTTATCAATTTGTGGAAGTTCTCTTCTATTCCTATTTTCCTGAGAGTTTTTATCGTGAATGGGTATTGAATTATGTGAAATGATTTTTCTATATTGATTGACATGATCATGTAATTTTTCTTCTTTAGCCTGTTAACATGGTACTGTAGGGGCCAAAGGAAGACATCCCCTGCAACTCCCTGAAGGTTCTCTGTAAAATCACCTGATAAACACATATTAATATGGAGAAGAGGCATAACAAATTTTATTATATCATAGTTTTATATGAGACAGGAGCTTTCAGAATGAAGACCCAAAGATAAAGGGATAATTGTCCATATCTACGCTTAGGTTCTATGAAGCAGGCACAGCCATGTAGAAACTGGACAGGAAAGGTAATGCTAATAGACTGAGTGGGGAAACCCAGCAAGGCCTGTTTGTTTAGGTTCTTCTTGGCCTTTCTGTGTAGCATTCCTTCCTCCAGGGTCTGGGGCAGGACCCTTTCTGGAATGGGGGTCTTATGACCTACAATCAGAGAAGATGTGTCAGAGAATTTCTTTATGGCCAGCTCCAAGACAGAAAGGCAAGGGGAGGATTAGAGTATATCAATGGCCCGCCTTGGGGAAGAGGAATTCTAGTTTCTATGACTTGCTTCAGGGGAGAATGAGGCCAAGAGACAGGAGGGCAGGAGAAAGTCAGGAAAACATTGCTTTTGATGCTGCTTCTGAGGTCTTCACTTTGGGGTGTTGCTTTCTGAGTCCCAACAGTGTTTAGGTCATTGACTTTTTTTTACATGTGTGTGGCTGGCAGGTACAGAGATCAAACCTGGGACCTTGGTATTAGCACCATGCTCTAACCAACTGAACTAACCTGCCAGCCTTAACCCACTGAACTTTTTTTTTTCGGCAGCTGGCCAGTATGGGTATCCAAAAATCCACTGACTTTTAGTGTAATTCTGACCTATCTTTGTCTGCCATTTTATCTTTTTTTTTTTTTTTTTTCCCAGCCTTCCTATGGGTTATTTGAACATTTTTTAGAATTTCATTTTGATTTATTTGTAGTGTTTTTGAATATATCTCTTTGTATAGCTTTTTTGGTGGTTGCTATAGGTATTGCATTACACACATATGCACTGTGATCTGCCTTTTGCAGAATATATAATATTTGTTGATTTTTAAAATTCTAATAAATATTAGATAGTGCCCTTAAAGATTGGGAAATTGATGTCAGCTGATCAAACTTCAGTGGGAAGATCTCCTCATATTTAAGATTGTTCCTCAAGTCAAGAGAAGTGTGAACTGGCTGCAAGGTCAAGGCATTTTAGGCCATTGGAATCAACCTCCCGAAGGAGGTGCTATTAAGATTGAACAAGTATGGAATGCTAAATATGTAACATTAGGAAGGCCAGGCAATGATCAAGCATAAGAAACACCAGCCACGGTGCTGGAGCAAGGTCCTGGAGGACACCTGCTTGGCCCATTAAGCTGCTGTTTTGTGGGAAAGTCTGGAGGGAGCCTGGCGGGAGGAGTAAGAGGGCTGCCAGTGTAGTAAAGGAGCACTTAGGGCTTTGGGTGATGGCTGTTTACTAACCAGAACAGAGAAAATCCAATACATACCAGAGCATACATGATGGTACAGGCCCTCGGACTGAAAAACATTACCGTAGGTAAAGTGTTTAGCACAAAGCCTGGCACTTAGTAAGTGCTCAATTAATGGCCATTATTATTACTACTACTTCCGCTTCCTCCTCTCCCTTCTTCCCTCTCCCCTTTCCTCCCCTTTTCCTCCTCCTTCCTCTCTTTCTCTTCCTTCCTCCTTCTTGTTCTTGTTCTTATTCTTCCACTCTATAGCACTATCCAAAAACAAATAACCAGCTTAGTGTTGAATGTAAACCTTCTTTTCTATCTAAACTTTTGGCCACTCATGAGACTAAACTCAAGGTCCCCTGACTTTCTTATGTTTCTTAGTGTCTCAGTAACTATTTTATGGTTTAGGCCAAAAGAAATACTCAACTCTTCTATTTATTAAGTAGGCAAGCCCAAACAACTACTAAATGTGCTGACAACCTAGTAGCCATTTGAAAAAAAATACACATAAATTGAAAGGCAAAATAATATTTTTATCTTATTCTTAAATAACTAATGGATGTGTGTACCTGTTGGGCACTGCACAATTTCCCCAACCCTGGAATCAGGTTGGATAATGCTACCTTATTTTCTGTTCCGCATGATTTTGGGTGGTACTTGCTCTTTATCATAGCAACCACTAAAAACCCAACTCTGCAAAGATAGGTCACTGAAAGGAATGTAACATGACCTAATGTTGAAACTGTGAACTACCTTGAGATAGTAGTTCACACAATGTCCAAGAGATGTTGCTGTGTTTCTTTTGAAAATTTAAAATGTGCCTGGCACCTGTGAACTTGTTGCAATGCCCCATTGTGCCTTGGTACATGGTTTGGAGAACTATGGAACTAAACAGCAGATGCACCTTTAAAGGTAGTAAATACTAATAGCTGGGGTCATCTAAAGATTAATGCACTCAAGGGATCAAGGTCTGTATGTCACTGGCTTTTCTTTGGGATTCACAAAACAAATGATTGGACTGACTGCCAGTGAATCACAGCCCACCAAAGCTTATTTAATTTGTTGGTTTTGAATTTTGAAGAGAAATGAGAATACCTTGGATAAAAAACAGCAATCCTTACTTTAGGTCATTTAGGGCATTCTCTGCTTACTGAAGCCGAATTATGCATTAAGAGGGGTAAAGTATATTGTGTTAGTTTTTCATAGAATAAATGTTTTAATTAATTATCAAACTCCATCCTTTTTTTCCCCTAAAATTAGATTTTTGTATCTCTGATATATGATTGTATTTTCTTGATTCCTTTTAGATCTACACTTGGGGTATAATGTTGACTTATCTTCTGTTTGAGAAAGGAAATCACTGAGGGCCAGCCTGTGGCTCACTCGGGAGAGTGTGGTGCTGATAACACCAAGGCCACGGGTTTGGGTCCCTATATAGGGATGGCCAGTTTGCTCACTTGGGAGAGCGTGGTGCTGACAACCCCAAGTCAAGGGTTAAGATCACCTTACCAGTCATCTTTTTACAATTAAAAACAACAACAACAACAACAAAACACTGTTTTTAATAGAATTAAGGAACTCTAGAACATAAAGGAATTTTTAGGTAAACTAGGACTCGACTAGGGCTCTCCTCTTATTTTGCTGATGAGAAGAAGTAGATAGCATATAGTTGGATCCCATTTTTTCATCCAGTCTGATAATCTTTGCCTTTTGATTAAAGGGTTTAATTCATTTATATTTCACATAATTATTAAGGGTTGGATTTACATCTGTCATTTTGCTACTAGTTTTCTATATGTCTCATGTTTTGTTCTTTATTCTCTGCCTTCTTTTGTATTAAATATATATTTTATAGCATACTATTTTACTTCCTTTGTTGGTGTTTTAGTCCTACCTTTTCTGAGTAATTTTCTTAGTGATTGCTCTGGGGATTGTAATATACATGTTAATTTAAAACAATCTAGTTCCAATTAATGCTAACATAATTTTAATAGAATATAAAAATTTGCTTCAACATAGCTTCTTTTTCTCTCCCCTCCTTTGTATTTATAACATATAAAAATGCATAAATTACATTTAAAATAAAGGGGTTTTTATTTTAGTTTTTTTTGTTGTTGTTGTTTTGTTTTGTTTTCCCTTTTTTTCTTTTTTTTTTTTTTACTGACTGGTAACGGGATCGCAACCCTCGGTGTCATGCCTGTACCGGGGACCGGCAACAGGATTGCAACCCTCGGTGTTGCGCCCGCACCGTGCTCAGCCAGTGAGCGGGAACCGGTCTCCACGTGGGATCCGTACCCTCGGCAGGAGCACCACCGCGCTCCCAAGCAGCGCACTCTCCAGTGCGCCACTGGGCTGGCCCGATTTTTGTTTTTTTCAAAGATGACCAGTAAGGGGATCTTAACCCTTCACTTGGTGTTGTCAGCACCACACTCAGCCAGTGAGCTAACCAACCATCTCTATACAGGGATCCAAACCCGCTGCCTTGGTGTTATCAGCACCACACTCTCCCAAGTGAGCCATGGGCCAGCCCTAAAATAGAGTTTTTTGATTATTGTTTTATGCAGTTGTCTTTTAGTTCATTTAGAGAAGTGTAAAAAGTATACTGTATTCATCCATTTCTGTTGCTTATAACAAAATACTTGGAACTGGGTGATTTTTAAGAACATGGAAGTTATTGCTTATAGTTTTGGATGCTGGGAAGTCCAAAGTCCAAGAGACACATCTGGTGAGGGTCTTGGTGGTGGCAACAGTGAGTGACCCAAGGGTCTCACATGGCAGAAATTGTGAAGCAGAGAGACTAACCTCTTATGTGCTCTACTTAAGCCCTCAGAACCATGCCCATGATCACCATTTTTAATTCATTCAGAACAGCATGGTCTTACAATCTAAACACCTCAAGACCCTATCTTTCAATTACCATAATAGGATTTCCCATCCTCACCAGTTACAGTGGGAACTAAGCTCTTCATATATGAACTTTGGGGACATAATTCAATCAATCCACAGCATATACTTATACTATCCCTTATATTCACTTACATAATTACCTTTGTTGATGCTATTTCTTCATAGGATAGAAACTGTAATCATCTAGAGTTATTTCTTTTCAGGCTAAAAGACTTTCTTTAGAATTTCTTGTAAGGTAGGCATGCTAGTGACAGATTCTCTTAGTCTTTGTTTATCTGGTAATGTCTTCATTTTGCCTTTATTTTTAAAAGATAGTTTTTCTGCATATATAATTCTTGATTGGCAGTTTCTTTTTTCTTTCAGCATTTTGAATGTGTCAGCCCCCTCACTCTTAACTTCATTATTTCTGATAAGAAGTAAGCTGTTAATCTTACTGAGTATCCATTGTATGTGATGAATCTTTTTTTTGTTTGTTTTTCTTGCTGCTTTCAAGACTTTTTTTCTTAGGCTTTTGACAATTTGACTATGATACATCTAGGTGTGGATCTCTTTACATTTATCCTACTTGGAGTTCTTTGAAATTTTTGGATGTATAGATTAAAGTTTTCCAGAAAATTTGGGACATTTTCAGCCACTATATCTTCAATAGTTTTTTTCTTTCCCTTTTTCCTTTCTCACCTTTAGAAACTCATTTTGCATATGTTGGTAAATTAATTGTTTCCCATAGGTCTTTGGGGCTCTGTTTATTTTTTAAGTTCCTTTCTCTTTTGGTTCCTTAGACTGCGTAATCTCTATTGACCTATCTTCAAGTTCACATTCCTTCTTCTTTCAGCCCAGGTTTGCTGTTGAGCCCCTTTATTACATGTTTTATTTGTTACTGTACTTTTCAATTCCAGAGTTTCTATTTGGTTCTCTTCTGCAATTTCTCTCTACTGATATTGTCTATCTGGTGAGGCATTGTTTTCATATTCTTCTTTAATTCTTTAAAAATTATTTCCAGCTTCTGGTCAAGATGGTGGAATAGATGGTCCGTAGTGTCACTCTCTCCCACAAATCAACCAATTTACAACTATTAAAAGGTAATGACAGCCAAGCTGGGGCTACTAGAGCTGGGGGAAAAGGGGGAGAGACCTACAGAGTGCTTGAAGGCAGGAGAAGCCACAATGAGAGAAAGAAAAGATCACTACTACTATTTTGAATCCTGGCTGCTTCAAGTCTGGAGCTGGTGAGCACACAGAACTAGAGCTGGCAAAAGCTGTAGCTGTGCCCTTCACATGAAGTTGCTTGGAGGCAGCAGGGGAGAAGAGGGCCTTGGTGGCCCTCAGGCCAGGAAGAACACACTAATAGGGTTCCTGTGGACCCACATAGGAGTGAGGAGCCAGAACAACTGAAAAACGGAGCCACTCAGAGGCCGGTGAGTCATTGCAAGGGACTAGCGCCTGGCCCATCCCATGGGAAGTGTTTGGAGTGCAGGTGGTAGGGGAGATGGGCCCACCAGGGGAACACTAGGGCACAGCATGGACAGCTGATCCACCCCCAATCAGCATAGGCCCATTTTGTGGAGACTGGTCAGGAATATAGAACTGCAGGGGGAGGATTTTGCTGAAAAGACTCAGGTCTAGACCAGAGTTTCTACACAACCCAGGTGTCCTGGATCTCATGAGACCTGGAAGTACCTCCAAAGTCAACCATTAAAACCTGAGCTGCACAAAAAGCCTTCCCCAGGGAATCAGCAGCAAAGCTGCAATTTAGCTCAACCACAGGACTCAAGTGCTGGTCCCCACAGGAAGTTCCCCCATTTTAGACATAAGCAAAGGACAAGAAATTAGTTCCAGTGCAGAGTTTAAGTAGTGGAAACAGTGAATAATTCAACACAGAACTGAAAGAAAAACAAAATATCTACAGATCAGAGACAAAGTTTGAAATTAACTTGTAAAAGTCTCACTTCACAAAAGAACACCTATAAAACCTAGGAGGACCAGAAGCCGCCTGGGCACTCAAGGCAGGAGGGATGGCTGGGGGCTTCAGCCATGCCCCCCAACACCCACAACCAGCCGAGCAATGACCATTAAGCCACTCTGGGAAGTGCCTCAGGCCCCAAACCAGGACAGTGGGGGGCTGAGGGCCTCAGCCATACCCCCCTGACACCTATAACCAGCCCAGCGACAACCACCAAATCAGTGCAGAAAATACCCTCGGCTCCTGAACCAGGGCAGTGGGGGGTTGAGGGCTTCAGCCACACACCCCTGACATCTGCATTCAGCCCAGCAATGACCAAGCCACCATTGGAAGCCCCCTAGTCTCCCCTGCAGGAATGAGGGGGATGCCATGGGCCTCAACCATGCCCCCACTCCTTCCTCCTTCTCCTACCCTTCCCGTTTCCCCCTCCCACCCAACTGCTCCACAAGAACATCTTAGAATCTAAAAACAGATGGAGCCAGGGACTGACCCCTCCTCATGCAACCAGTCATGCTGCCACTGCCATGGGGCCCACTGGGGCCCCTAGGTATGAAGCTGGGGACTGACCCCTCCTCCTGCAACCAGGTATGCAGCTGCTGCCACAGGGCCCACCTGGGGTCCTGAGGTATGGAGTTAGGGACTGACCCCTCCTCCTGCAACAAGGCAAGGAGTATGCCAAAAACACCACTTCCATGTGACCACAGCCACCACAATAGCATGGCTGCTGCAAAAGTGGCTAGGTGCTACAACCACTATGCAGAGGTCCTGCCAGCAGCTCATATGCATTGACACAAGGAGAGTCACTAGCAGAGACCAAAGAAAAGAAGGGGATGCCTCTCTCCACAGAGCCCATTCCAGAGTGACAGAAGAAGCAACTACTCTACGATAATAGTGGGGGACCTAAACACACCTCTCAGCACTGGACAGATCATCTAGGCAACAAATCAACAGAGTAACCATTACTCTTTCAGAAGGAGAGAAGAAATCTAGGGTTATCAGAGGTGGGAGGAGGGAGGGTGGGGGGCATAGGGAGAGATTGGATAAGGGGCATAAAGAATAAGTATGATTTGTAATAATATATATGGTAATAATATTGATTTGATCAACACATGTCAACATTGAACCCCCAAAATATGTATAATCAATTATGAGTCAATAAAAATTAAAAATAAAATAAAAATTATTTCCTTTAATTATTCAAACATATTTATAATAGCACATATAAAGATTTTGCCTAAGAAATTCAATATCTGGGCCCCTCAGACAGTATGGACCATACTCTCCTGTTTCCTTGCATGTCTCATACCTTTTTGTTGAAAACTATATCTTTTAGATAATATATTTTAACAACTCTATAATTGCATCACCGCACCTACACCAGGGTCTGTTGTTTGTTTAGGGGCTTTCCCAGGCTAGTTCTATAGAGTCTGCATTCCCTGCAGAATGTTGCCACTGAAATCTCTGCTTGTTGTTTTAAAATTATTGTTTATATTTTTAAGCCTAACTTCTCAGGGGTTGCCCCTGTGTCTGCACAGCTCAGTGGTCAGACTGATTGGTTAGAAGACTTTCTTAAATGACTTGAATAAGTAAATCTTCTGTACTTTGCTGAGGGGATCTGTTTGTGGGTTTGCACATGCCTTCAAAGTTTATGCAGTTTACAAGTCTGCCTTAGTCTTCACTTCCTGCTTGCACTGAGGACCAAGGTCAGTCAGGGATGTATAAATAACTGGGGCCCCTGTCAGTGTTTCCTGAATCTGCATGTAGCTCTGAACATACTCATAGCCTTCCAAATCCCCAGGCATATTATCGAGCTTATCATATCATACCTTGTATGGCTCTCTTGTTCCTCAGTTATCCCTCTAAAATTTTTGCTGGTCTCTTGCTGCCACCACCTATATCACAGTCCAAGGCAGTTGCAATGCTGACTCTGACCAGGTTGCTTTTGATTGCTATTCTTTTCAAAAACACCCAGAGATAGAGCTTTTCTGAGGCTCTCTGAGTCAGGTTAGTTCCTTCCAGCAGCAGCAAGCCCTCAAGACTAACTTGCCACTGAGCTGACACTCAGAGAGATAAAATATGGAAAATATCAAAAAGAACATAAGAAACATAAAGAATAGCATGAACGATTCTAATTTACATGTAACTGGAGTTCCAGAAGGAGATCAGAGAGAGAGAACAGGGAAGAGATAATTTTTTAAGCAATGATGGCTAAAATTTTCCCAAAACTGATGAAAGGCATCAAGTCACTGATTCATGAATCCCTGCAAACCTCAAGCAGGATGAATATAAAGAAATCACATCTTGGCACCTCATAATAACACTAATAAAAACCAAGGTTAAAGAAAAAATTTTATAGCAGCTTGAGGGGGGAAAATATTACCTTCTATTTTTAATTGATTGGGTGCTGACTTTTTAATAGGATGATGGAAGCCAGAATATAAGTAGTGAAAGAAAGTAACTGCTAATCTAGAATTATGAACCCACAAAATACACACAGCAAAAATATCCTGCAAAAATGGAGAAATGATTTTGTCAGACTATCAAAAACTGAGAACACATCCCAAGCAGAATTGTACTAAAAGAACTACTAAAGAGAGTTCTTCAGACAGGAAGGAAATAATTTCAGATAAAATCTTGGAAATGCAGGAAGGAATGAAAGGCAACAGAAAGAGTAATTATATGGATAAATCTAAATGAATATTGAGGGCTGGCCAGTTTGCTCACTTGGTTAGAGCAGGGTGCAAATAACACCAAGGTCAAGAGGTTGGATCCCCTTACCAACCAGACACCAAAAAACAAAAACAAATAAACAAAAAAACAAAATAAATCAACAACAACAACAACAAACCTTAAAAAAAGAATATTGAGTGTATATGACAATAATATATTATCTTTCAGGGTATAAAATATATGTAGAATTAAAACTCATGAAAACAATAACACAAAAGGTAGGAGAGGGTAAATGGAATTACATTTTAAAATCCAAGCACTCCCAGGGGAGTGGTTAAATTAATCATGTATATATACTATGAGAAGTCCAGGATGTACGTAATAATCCCAAGGGTAATCACTTAATGAAACATTAAAAGAATGTATAACAGAAAAAATTAATAGTGAGATGGGACAAAAATATCTGATTAATCAAAAAAGAAGGCAGGAAAGAAAGGAAAGAAAAATGAATATAAAAGAGGTTAGTGGAAAGCAAATATAAAATAATAGATAAAACTTAAATATATCAATAATTGTATTAAATGTAAATAGATGAAATATTCTAATTAGAAGACTAAGATAGTTAGACGGTCTTAAAAAACCAACTACATTATGCCTACAAGAAACACACATTAAATATAAAACCACAGAGAAATGAAAAGTAAAAAGATGGAAAAAGATATTTCATAAAAACGTAACCAAAAGAAAACTGGCTTAGCTATATTCATATTAGAAAAAGTAAATTTTAGGTAAGAAGCTTGTAGAGATAAAGATGGACATGTATAATGATAAAGGATTAATTTACAATAAATTATATGATACTTTAAAATACATTTGTACCATAATATAGCTTCAAAATACATAAAGCAAATTTGACAGAAATAGATTAAAAACCATATCAGGAGACATTTGCTCTAATAGACATATATATAGAACATGGCACCCGACAATGACAGAATACATATTCTCTTTTTCAAGCATACGTGCAATGTTTACAGAAATTTACCTGGATCAAATACTGGATCATCAAGCCTCAACAAATTTCACAGGATTTTATTTCCTTCAGAACATATTTTCTGACTACAGTAGAATTAAGGTAGACATCAATAACAAAAGGATCCTGTGGAATATCTCCGAATGCTTGGAAATTAAGTGTATTAGTCTGTTTCTGATTCTTATAAAAGAAATACCTGAAACTGGGTAATTTATAAAGAAACAATATTTATTGCTTACAATTTCAGAGGCTGGGAAGTCCAAAGTCCAGGGAACACATCTGATGAGGTGACTCTACAGCAATACAGGGTGTCACATGGCGAGAATGGCAGAGCAGAGGAAGCTAACTCCTCACTGGCTCTCCTTTTAAAGCCATCAGAACCACACCTATGACCACCATTAAACCATCAATGGATTAGTCCAATCACTATGGCATGGTCCTACAATCTAATCTCCTCTTTAAGGCCCCACCTTTCAATTACCATAATAGGATTTCCCATCCTCTTAACATTGTCATAGTGGGAGTTAAGTTTCTGATACATGGACTTTGGGGGACACAAATCAATCCATAACATTAAGCAGGGAGCTCTAAATAACCCATCGATAAAAGAAGAAATCACAAAAGAAATTAGAAAGCATTTAAAATTGGATTATAATGAAAATACAACCTGTCAAAACTAATAGGATCCTGCAGTTGAGCAAAGGAAATAAAACAATGTGACCTACCTGTGCTACAAGGTAGAAAATGATGAATGTCTTCACCAAATAACAAATTGAGTACTACTGAGGTTGAGAGATGGGGGCAATCATGTGTATCCCAGAGGTGGATCATGAAGGCCTCATAAAGGTGGTGATATTTAAAAAGATTTTAAAGGAAAAACATGATGGAAATGCAGATTTATAGGACAGCGATAAGAAAAAAAAATCCAAAAGGTTGCAGCTCAAGTTATGATTAGAGGAAAATTAATTAAAATATTAAAAATAATAGCCTAAATAAATACATTATAAAAAGAATAATGGCTGAGAATCGATCACCTAAGTATACATCTCAGTAAATTAAAAAGAGAAAAGAAAATTAAACCCAAAGGAAGTAGAAGGAGGAAATGAAAAAGATATTCGAGATATGGAAGACTCAATATTGGAAAAGATGCCAAATGTTCCCAAATTGATCTATAGATGCATTGCTATTCTGACTGAGATCTCAGCAGATCTGTGTGTGTATGTGAGCATGTGTGGGTGTGCAACTTGACGAGGGCCAGTAGAAGGAATAAGACTAGATAGGTAGGTAGGGGCCAGAGCAGATAGGGCATTGTTGACCTTGTTAAGGAGTTAGAAGTTTATCCCTTAGAATAAATAGGGAGCGATAAAGAATTTTTAAGCAGAAAAGCAATATGGTTTGCATTTTTGAGATCATATTGCTAGCAGTATATGGAACAAAACAGATTAAGCATAAAAGGCTGTTGTAATAATCTATACACGTGATGGTGTACTGGCAATGGGAAAGGAAAGAAGTGGACAAATTTGAAACCTATTTAGTAAATAGAATCTTTAGTAAATTGATAGACTGAATATGTGCAATGTGGCAGAGGGAGGAGTCATGGATAATGTCTGTGTTCCTAATTTGGAAAATAGGTAGCTGGTGTTGAATTTTGAATCATATAATCATAGTCTTATGACTTTCTCCTGCATTTCCAGGAAGCCCCAAAACAGGAAGAGGAGAATGTACAGATTTGTGCAGTGGTAGAGATGAGCAGAAATGGTGGAAGGTCAAGAAGGCCAAAAATTCTGATATGGTAGCAAATGAATAGCTAAAATAATTGACAATGGGCCCAAGCTAGTTTCAAGGTAAATGAAGTCAGACTAGGCTTTAATCTGAGAGAACAGAGATGTTGATCTACTGGAGATTACAATGAAGATGAACAGCATGTTCAATGGAGAAGGGGAGGAAAACTGTAAAACTACAGAAGTTTAAGATGAAAGACAATTTCAAAAACAGAGATTTTGGAGGTAGCATCTTTCAAAAAACATTAGAGTTTGAGATAAAGTTTAGTCTGAGAATGACTGAGTTACCCTAGGTAAAATAAGTCATTGGAATTTAAAAAGGGGTCAGGGCTGGCTGGTTAGCTCAGTCGGTTAGACTGCAGCCTTATAACACCAAAGTCATGGGTTCTGATCCTCATACTGGCCCCACCATAAAAAAATGGGGCCAAATAATTGGTGGGCTCTGGGTGCTAACGTTTTTTGTCTATGAATGCAGAAGCCTCCAAAAGTGATTGCAGAGATAAGACAGGAAAAGATTGAGAGTCAGATACTACAGTTAGGAAAACACAAGGTTTGTGAAGAAAAATTTTGAAAATTTAGTTTTGAGCTCATTGATGGCAAGAAGTCTGTTTCACTTATCTTTGTCTTGTTTGCTTTAGGTTTGTTCATGTTTTTCCCTCAATCATTTGGTGTCATACCACATCGTCACCCATGGTATGGAGCCACAGCTGTGCTACAGTTAACTAAAGGTAAACATTACCAGTGGAATTCAGAGATGGATCAAACTCCCAGGGAGTTGGTTCACTGGATGCATGAGGAAATACTAACTTATAGGAAAAAAGAAAAGCATTTTATCCCTTGGTTATTGCTATGGCTAATAGCTAAAATGAAAGTAAGAGACAGTGCTGGGTCAGGCTTTGAGGCTGGATCAAACTCAGATGTCAGTCCATCTGAGCTCAGGCCACTAGCCTCAAAGCCAGCCACAGGGGCGGCCCGG
>NW_007743715.1:0-218 GCF_000696425.1 Galeopterus variegatus | reverse complement strand
TTTATGGAGACTATCTCACTGGGGAATGTTTCTCCTACCTAGTACTGTAAAACAGAAGGTATGTAAATCCGCCCTTCTAGCAATATTAATTGGATATGCTAAATGGGAACCTGTAAGATTACCCAAGCCCACACAATATGGAATAGAACCTGGAGTGCTAGGGCCAGCCCGTGGCTCACTTGGGAGAGTGTGGTGCTGACAACACCAAGTCAAGGGTT